>NC_041043.1:15508109-15740609 GCF_900634625.1 Parambassis ranga
TCCTGTCTCTACCAAATTCCTCCAGCTACTCCCTTCAAACCGGCAAGAGGACTTGTAGATTCTGCTCCTGCAGCAGCTTCTGCAGTAGCACTCCTTCAGCTAAGGAAGGGATAAATAAAGCATCCTTATCTAGTACCCCCCCTCCCACTCACTGGCTGTAGGAGCAGCCAATCCACCCCAAGCTTCTCCAGGATTTCCGGACCAGGGATTAGGCCCCACCGCCCCTAGAGAAAACTTCTCCCATGTGCTTACGTAGCGTCGGCCTGCCTAATGGCTGTCATGGTGTGTCTTTATCTATCACTCCACAACTAACCCCTCCACCTGCCTTCATGGTGGATTTCCGCTGCTGAAAATGAGCACCTGTTTGCTGACAAAGTTCTCAAATCGGCTTAAAAGTTAATGTGTCAATATTGTGTTAACAACTTGTGCTACTCCTCTATAGATGATGCATTCAGACATGTTCACTCGCTCAGAGTGTAGCTTACTATCACACAATACAAAAGGATTTCCGTTAAGACTATAGCTACTGTACACATGGACTCTTACTCACAAATAAAGCCATGCGGGTCATTGACTAAAGAAGATTACATTTGCTGATCTCACAGATACCCGTCCAAGTCCATGTCAGAGAAGGCCAATGTCCTGGTCAGAGCCTACACATGCAGCACTTACAATACAACAAACCAAACAACTGTCTGAATGTCCCTGCAGCTCCAACAGTGGGTGCACTGTGGGCTAAAGAGTGCAGACAGGAAAAAATGCAACTGCAGCAGACTTTGTGAAGGCCAGCACACACACAAACAATTCCCATCACAGCTTTTACGATTCTTAATCCAGAAAAAAAATGTAAATAAATGACAGGACAACTAATAACTCCTTGAAATAAACTACTAAAAATAAAATTGCAAACGACTAAGATGTGGATTCTCACAGGATTAGTATTTCCATCTGGCATATGGCAGGCAATTTGCTTTGGGATTTTTTTTTTTTTCATATTCAGACAAGCAGATTTGCAGCAGGATTAAAACTCAGACATATTTACAACAACAACAACTGTACAACAATCACACACTGACCCCCGCTAATCACAGCTGTGTGAAGAATGAGGCCTTTGTTCAGCATAACAAAGTGACATGCTCCAGTTCAAAATGTAAACTCATCCATCTTATAAAATTAAGAACATGCTTGCGGAGGTGGAGGCCACTCCGGCCCTTCTTGTGTGCTTGTCCGACCAGTCCAGCCTATTGTTATGTGAACACCCAGGTACCTACATCCACCCTCTTGATGTCAGGTCCCTGAGTTCACCGGTGGAGTCTGAGAGGTTTGTTTTTCAGAAGTAATCACCATCTCCTTTATTTATATATTGATATTTTCTAAAAACCAGCCAAATGCTGTGAAAAGCAAGCCCAAATTTTACAAACCCGCCCAGTGCTATTTTTTTCAGCCCAATGTGTTTAAAAGAGCCAATCTGGCAACACTGTCCACGGTGGTTTTGATATGACGCTCTTAGTATTATGTGTCCATTGCGGTTGGGCGGTTACAAACGATGACACCGTCTTGTCTTTGCAGAACTAAAGCTAGCAGTTGTGGGTGCTCCAGAAGACAACGACGGGTGTGCCGGTGTGTCAACGCTCGGTTTGTTTATTATTTGTATGATATCACTGTTAATTTATTTTGTGGACACCGAACAGCAGTGTTAGAAGGCAAGCTACTCTGATGTAAGCTAGCTAGCTACCCGCTGTTGTTCACTACATAAACCTTCACTAACCTACAGCTACCCCAGAGAACTGTTTGCTAGCGTAGTCACAGAAAATGCCAGAAGTAGGTCACTACATCAGGAAGAATATATATTAATTGTTTAATTGGACCAAACCAAGTTTAAATAGTGTGAACCAGGCTGATGGACCTATGAATATTTAAAATTAAACAGAATACATATTTTTATTAGGACCAGCACCCACTCTACTTCTTGTAACTACATTCGCAGACATTTTTATCATAGTTCTAACTAATCACTAAACTTTGAGAGCAGCTACAGTTTTTCCTTCTTCTGTTGACACCATGTCACCATCAGGTGTCCCTAAATGCTATATTTGGATGATAACCCACTACTAGATGACTAAAAAATCTTAGCAAATGAAAAGCTATTTGAGTCAGACAATCAAGTCACTACCACCACACCGCTGAGAAATGTAAATAAAATAGTAATGATGCTACTTGTAACCATGCTAACAGTGATCCTGAATGAATTCATCAACATTACATTAGTTCAGGACATACAAGACAGAGGTACAGTGAAGTTCTGTGTATAGTCTAAATTACAGTGGTTCAGATTATCCTCGCATTAATGAAGTTTTTGTGTCGTTTTGTTCTGTGTATGCCAGGTGAACGCTGAAGGTCAGTGTGTAACAACAAACTCTGTATTTGAGAAGAAGGGAGGAGTTCCTGGAGAGAAACATCTGGAGATCTCACAAGAGGTAGATTTGTGCGTTCAGCATCATTGTCATCACTGATTATCAACTCAAGTCATGGTTTATGACTGAAACCGTAAACACAGGCTCCTGTTGTTTTTGCTTGTGCATAACAATGTTCTGTTTGTGAATGTGACATTGTTCCTCTGACATGTCATTGTTCTTCTGATGATGTCTTAGGCATGACTTAGAAGTGTGCCTTGGAAATGATCAATTACTTAATATAATTATATATATAACAGCTTGTTGTTTTAATACTGATTTCTTTTTACACAGGCTTCCAAGTCACGTTAACTGTAAAAGGCAGCTGCCTTGAAGACACTCTGCTTCTACCAAGGTGAAGAATATGGACATCATTCAGGAGTATATGGTCAGTGTATTTCAATCTTCAGTCACAAGTTCTGTATCTTATTTAAAGTGCTTTAAGATTCGAATGTCACTTGTCAGCTAGTTATTGAAAACAGTCATGGAATCTGGGGATATATGGACGCATGCCGTCAAAGCAACAGGGAAGGTATAGATGCTGGACAGTATGATGACGTGACATTAGCACATTAGCCTAAGCTTGTGCAATTATGCTAGGAGTCATCTTTGCCTGAAGCTGAAATATTACTACTACAAGCTCACTGTGATAGTCCTGGATGGTGTATAACGTCCCCCCCGTGTGTTCTTAAGGCTGCATTTCAGGGTTTACAATTTGAAAATATCAAAAATATGAAATATAGTCAACCTATTCTGTCTATTCTATCTAAATAAATGTGTTGCATAAAATTCAACAATTTTTTCACTGTGCGAAAGCGCTAGACCTGTCTCTGAGCCCTGTCCTCAGTGAGGTTTTGGTTAAAAAAACAAATGTCAGTGGCATAATGAAAGGTTTGTGTACTGCTGCCAACACAGGTTATTCAATGAATCATCGATCATGGGATAACTGCCAGAAGTAGGCACAGATTGGTCCGAACCCCTGTGGTTCGGCTGCTAGTGTATGACCTGAAGCCTGGCACGGTCAGCTCACTGTGCAGCCAGGGCGCTCTTAGAAAAAATCTGATTAGTCCCAAGTTCATTTTCATACAGGAAAAATGAGCCTAAACTCTTATTTTTTAAAGTAGTCCCTCCATCTTTCCTTTATTTTTATTTGTACCTGAACCCAGTTCAATTCTTTCACATCTACCTTTCAGTGAGTCGTGAGGCGTTTACTGACGGGCAAGTGTTTCACTGCAAACAAAGCAACCTACTCTCACATTATCTTCAGTCAGCACATGCTAAATTTAGATCCCTGTCCTCGGGTGTCTCAGAGAAAAATAGCGGTGAATTGTGGTCACTGCCCTTCATTACTGACTTCTCTGCTGTAAGGTTATTTTTAATTTTTATTTAAAATCCACGTCTAGCAGTGCTGCAGCAGAGCAGGAGAAATCAGCTTCCTGTTGTGAAAAGGAATGCTTACATGCATTTGTGATCGTAACAGATGTGACTCAGGTTTTATTCATTCTCTTTACTTCATGATGTGGTCACTCAAAAAGAAGCAGGTCACTGCAGCAGACCACAAAAAATAATTAGATTTAAATGATCATCAACATGTCCAATTTGACAATTTTACATTCTGGAGATCAATAATTAGTTGATTGTGAGATAATAATCAATAGTAATAGCACTAGGTGGGATTTCAGTAAAGGATCTACATGCTCTGGAGAGTAAATAAAAATCCAATCAGGCAGACTCCTACAAATATGAATTCAAAGAGGACATTTTTCTCCACCGTGAGAGCACTGCAGGCCCAGATGGTGTTCCTGCTGGAGCCAAGGAAGCTGTTGATGTAAATACTTCTCCACGCATGCTGCACAGACCGAGGGGCCGAGCGAGTTAACATAAACCTGTGTGTCCACCGAGCTGATCTGAGGGCTCGCACTACAGCGATCGATCGGGCATCACTGAGCCAGGTCTATTAGGTTAATTGGACAACTGCAGTCGTGGTAGTGCAGGCGGCGCTCGCTTATGATGCCACAATATGAGCCGACAGTATGAAAATGAATCTGCAGTGCTTCTTTTGTACTGAAGCGCAGCAGAGCGCTGTATAGAGGTGACCGGGAGCCTTTTGTATGCTGACTGTAATGAAGTGCAGATATTTTTCTAACTTTGGACACTATTCATCCTGATTTTTTGGCTGAAAGGCAGCAGGAAAAATAAGTGCATGTGTCAGAATGAGACACTGTGGTATCAAAGCTGATTATTAATAAAAGCAGCAAGATATTTCAGCATCATAAAAATCATCTGTATTGACTGAGCCAGTCACCATTTAGAACATATAAAAACATATGTATTAGGGTATTTCCAGACTAATATCTTTCATACTAGTAGCTCATATTCATAACCCAATCCATATTCCAGAACTTAATGCGATTTAAAACCGCTATTCTTAGTATGAATCATAAAAGCTTCCGACTGTTTTGTGGCAGCTGAACAAAGCGTTCTTATCTCTTGAGTCAAGCGTGCTCGTCAAAAACCACAAACGGAAAATCATGTGAGGACTGCAGGCAGGGCAACTTCATGAAAATATTCATTCTGTGAAGTTCGTCCTTAAATAGCAGTCTGTAGTTTTTAAAAATAACTGCAGCGTTCAGTGGTCTGTAATCTACTGTGATAACTATACAATCACAACATAACTTAGACGAAATAAAAGAAATCCTTGTTAGTAATGTAATGCAGTACAGGTAAAGAGAACTGTTATTACATAGTTATAACAAAAAAAACATTTCTTATAGCTAATAAAGTACTATGTGAGCCTATAGTATGGGATTATATGTTGTCCATAAAATATATATTCAGACAGTGTGATTGTCCACTGAATATTTACATAAATCACAAAAATCCAGGATACAGTGGCACTATGTTCACACGTCTTTAAAATAACCTGCTAAATAAAAAAAATGTATGAATGAAAGTGGTAAAAACCGTGCGGGGGGGGGGGGGGTCAGACCAGGTAGCAGGTGTGAAGATAAATGTCCATCAGCTGGTGATGGAGCTGAGACTCGCAGGCTGAGCACAGAGCCTGCCTCTGTTAAAAGAATTAGCAGACTAACACCATTATAGTCAGATTAAGCTCCACAGAAAGTTGTCACATAGCTGACGCTCCATATCCACGTCACCTCTATCGTACACTCAGGTACCCTGAAACCAGGTGATGCACACAGGCTGAAATGAATCGATAAATTGTTATAATAACAGTTGGATTTAGCAAAAAATCTGCAGGCAACATCTTCTAAAATGTGCTTTTTCCTTCAATTTTCTGCGTACTTGAATGAGAAGTCAAGAAACTATGACTTGAACTTCAGCGTTTTGACACAGAAGAAGCAATATTACAGCAGAAACCAGCTGCCGGATGTACCAGTCATGTAGATTATTGTTAGTAAAAAGCTGCGTCCTCCTCATTATTTAACCAACAGATGGAAACTTGTGAAATAACCACTCCATGACAAATAAACGATAAACAGTCTCTCAGTTAAGACGAGGCTCAGACGAGGCAGGAGAAGGGAGGGACCCTGTATGTTTGTGCTTTAGTGGTGCAACAAATCAAATTAAATCAAATTATGTGCGGTAAACCTGCAGCTGTTAGCGCCGCTGGGCATTTGCAGTTAAAACAAAAAACCATGTTTCTACTGGAACGTGGGTTCAGCTGTTAATAATAATAATCTCTTACTTCATCGATAGATCGGTGTAAATTAAAGGAAGCACATTTTCTTTGGATTATTTACGTCAAATATTACAAATTATAAGCCAAATATCTGTTGTTAAAAGGGGAATATGTGAGGAGGTCTGTACAGAAACATCTCCAGATGTGAATACCTGAAGTTATTCTCTGCCTGACGGAGCCTGCGGCTCCCTGTGAAGTAAAGTTCAGGGCAAAACGAGTCCATTTATCCATAATTAGGGCATTAGATCAGTGGGCCTGGATGAAAACCTACTGCCTGCAGGACAGGGACAGGTGACATGATAAATTTAGGATCGAACGGCTCCGTGGGACGGAGCGGGGCTGCTGTTTTGGGAGAACTCTGCAAGGTATAATAATGAAGCAAGGAATACCGCGTGATTGTCGTCTGTTTGTCCTTGTGGAGCCCTAATCCTTCACTAATCTCCCTGCGCATGGAGAACTACTTTCTATTTTACACCATGCCATTCATACAATTTTTGGATTGAGTCTATTTTATAATGTATAATCTTTTTCTTAACTTATCCCTTGCTGTCTGTATGCCGTTGCAAAAATGCAATTTCCCCATTGTGGGACTAATAAAGGTTTCTTAATCTTAATCTTAATCTTAATCTTAATGTACCTGGAGGATTCTGGCAGTTTTACTAAAAAACAAAAACCCACTTTCTGCTTCTTCTGTCCCTCTTATAATAAACAACATTACAGGTAAGCTAGCTGTTAGCTGCCCCAACTTTAAAACGACACTTAATTACAGCATTTGAGGGATTTTAATCCAACTTAGAAGAACCCACGGCCCGTTACATCCATCAGCCAGCTAGCTGGAAGCATCCGCCGCGGCGCAGAGACAAAGATACGCCAACCTGCATTCAGCATTTTGGCCATTTTTAAATATTACACGTATCTATATGTAATATATGCAGTGTCAGATGTTTCCCACAGTCGGTGAGAGGCCAGGCATCAATACGGCTCACACTAAAATATGCACTTCCAGCCTTTAAGTGATAAACCAAAGCTAAGTTGGTGAGGATTTGTACAACTGTTGGCTGCCACCGCCCTCCAAATGTACATTTCTGCTAAAGAAACCGCTGTTTACACCTAAAGTGGATTCATGTCTGAATCGAACTTAAGTTATTTTTTAATATTTTATGTAAAATAATAATAAACGACAATGGCGTCAATCTTTAAAGTAGCGTATTTTTGAATGGGCTTTGGCGTACGTGACCGTAACAGCTACCCTACATGGTTAGCTAACCTTATGCTAGCTAATTTTGGGAACGACCGAAACGCCTTACCGTGCGCAATCTGAACACTGTATATCTCGTCGTAAGGTTAGCTGGATCATAGAGGCATCCGGTCCGAAGTCTTAACTCCCAGTTAACGGGTCAGAAGCACGGTCTCCGTGTGGCAGAGAAGTGACAGCCCCCCCCCGCTGCTGCTGCTGCTGCCGCCGGGTTCGCTCCTCCGTGCGAGTCTGGCTCCTCCTTCCAGGAAATGAGCGCTGATACTTTCAAGGTTTCAACTAAAATCCGCCTCTCGCGAAAAAAATAGCAGCTAATTATAACGTAATAATCTCATTTAAGACAAAATCATATTCACATGCGCGTCACTTAAATAATACAGATGAACCAAAGCGCGTTTAGAGGAAGGGAGTCACAGTTTACATTCACCCTTTGTTGTCCGTGAACGTCTCATTAGCTCCAGCTCAGGTCATGAGCCCTGTTATGCTTATGTAATGTGACGTGTTATAACTGCGTTATAACTTTGATATACACTTATTACAACTCTGTGAGTCATTCGGCCAGTTTAGGTGTAGTTTAGTTTTTTCCAGACAGTTCGTGAATGTAACAGTGAACCTTATTTATATATATTGATTATGATGTGCAAATGTATTGATCTGTCTTTTGCCCGTCCTATTGTTGGATTAATAGATTATATTATTATTATTATATTATTATTTTGTCTGATTTTAAATTAACACAAAGTTAGATTAAAGAATTTTCCAGAACTTTTTATCTGTCATGGAGACTCACTTTCTAGAATCAAAGAAAGAGGAATTGATTATTAAAAGCACAATTTCTTAAAAAAACAAAACATTAATAACCGCATAATATTTTAAACTAATGTCTTTATCTGTGTACCAATATTTTAATGGTACATTAATATTTTTAGGACATTAAATTCATCTGACGCCCGGTTGAACTCAGCATTTGTAAACAAAAATGAACAATTAATTAACTGATGTGGACATTTTTGCTTCTATGCGGCGCTACATGTTTAATATAATGATAATAATGTGTTGTCTAGCAACAGACTGTGGTCAAAAAACTGTGGAAATAAGGGAGTTTGTACATTAGATGTCTTGTTACTTTATGCGATAAATATTTAAAACGTCAACTCCATAATTGGAAAACAATGTCTTTATTATTATTTATTTCTCCACATTTACCAGTACCTATCCGACATTAGTTCCATTTTTATATATATATATAAAAAAAGGGTTAATTGTATCTAAACTAGTCCAGAGTAAGAATCACTGACAGTTACACATAATACCCCTAAACCATGTTTGTGCGTTTCAACGTTCGGTTAGTGCTACACAGAGAAGACAGTAGTGCCATTATTATTGTACAGCCTGAAGAATGTATGCAGTAATTTTAAGAGAATACAGTTTGTCTCCCTTTTAAACATCCTGACTGGTCCCTTTAAAGTTACAACACTGATTTATCAAAAAAAACCTCCACCTCCCTTTTTGTTTGGGGGGAGCCTCCTCTGCTCCGAACAATACAAATACTGACCTCTGATAACCATCTCAAATGTAAAAGGTCCACATAACAGCCGGTTAAGAAGCCGTTCATGTGTTAACGGTGTAACAACTACAGGAAATGTTCAGCTGAGATGTAACTGAAAAGAAAAACAAGTGTTGCAGCAGTGATTTCATCTGTTTAAACTCTAGACTAGGAATGATTCCAGGAGAGAACAGGCAGGAACCTGCATCTAACACTCATTCTATCACTGCCACAGGGATCTATCGGCTGAGCACGGTGGCCAGCAGAGCCATTCGAATGTACATGCCGTTCTCCGCCTGGCGGAAATACGCTGCCCTCGGATCCGTGTCCACCTCCGCACTGGCAGAAAAACACAAAAGGTAAGTAAAGGATTAGTTCACCTAATACAGTACACAAGGTCCGTAGGTCCGGCACCTGGAGCAGGTTAGTTCGACACTGAACAGTGACGTGCTAGTTTACATCGGACTATTTTGACAGCAGTTACGGAGCCACGCTGACACGTCCAAATGACCCAGATCTCCTAGAACAAAGATGTGTTTGCTCACAGTCCAACAAAAGAAATCAGTCACTGTGAGGCTAAAAACAGGCCGAGGCTGATTTTCAAAGGTCGCTCTGAGCTGAACTTTTCACAGAACCTCCTCTGCACACTTTACATTCTCTCAGCCACTGTATTTATAATGAAAACATATGTAACACATGTTAGAAACAGGCACAAGACACACATGGCCTTTCCTCCGTAGCTTTAATGTAAACCGTCTGTACCTGATTTCATTGACTCTGGGCAGCGGGTGCATCACCACCATCTTCTTTTTGGCGACAGTCATGATGTGAGGATGAGGATGAACTGCCCAAAACACTGGAGGCAAAATAGTTAAAGATTTGTGGAAGAAGATCAATAAAAGACGCAGCATTTAATAAGGAAATACAACACAGCTACAATAAAATAATGAAACATCTGGGAACTCACCGCCTTGTACTCCTCCTCAGATGCAAACCTCTCCTTCTGGATCCTGGTCATGTAAAGGACGTCCGTTTCAGGCAGAGCCTCCTCGATGCTGTCAAACTCCTCCTGCAAAAGACGCAATCAGAGTTAGTGTTGTGCGCCGAGTTCTAGTTTGTGAACACTGCATCTTGCTGTGTGTAACTTTTCTTTAGTCCCCACCTGTTTGATGCCCTTTGAGGCCACATAGCTGATGATCTCTGCAGGCATGTGCAGGTTTTTGGGGGCCACGTAGCGCAGGGTGATGCGGTACTGGGTCAGCAGTTTGGCGAGGGAATGCACTGTGCGGCCATGTTTGAGATCTCCGACCATCGTTATCTGATGTGAAAGACGATCATTATAATGAGTTCCTGTACGTAGCTTCTGAAATTAAGCTGCAGTCTGTCACTCACTGTCATGCCGTTGACTGTCCCCAGCTCCTCTCTGATGGTGAAGACATCCAGCAAGGCCTGGGTCGGATGCTCCCCCACGCCGTCTCCTGCGTTTATGACTGGTTTACGGCAATGACGTGATGCACTCTATGCACCAGAGAGAGAGAGTCAGACAAAGACCACACTGAAGCTGATCACGAATCATGTGCAGAGGGGGGGGGGGGGGGTCACCAGCTACATCAAACTCACCTCCACAGCGCCTGGCGTTGGGTGACGGAGCACCAGGACATCAGCGTAGCAGCTCATGGTCTGGACGGAGTCGGCCAGCGATTCGCCTTTCTGTGAGGATGAGGTGGACTCGCAGAAGTGGACCACAGAGCCACCCAGACGCTGCATGGCTGCCGCAAAGGAGCTGCTGGTACGAGTGCTGACCTCGTAGAACATGGACGCCATCACCTTACCCTGGAGAGGAATGCACACAAATGGCATGTTGTTTCCAGCATATTTACAGCCTGCCTGCAGTCTACTGTAACACAAAGCGCTTCGGGAATACCTTCAGGATTTCGAGGCTTCGCTCCTTCTGCACCATCAAACGCAAAGTGTGAGCAACGTTGAAAAGATGAGAGATCTGAAAAAAGACAACATGTGCCGTTAGCTTAAATGGACATTATATCCACACCTTTGTGTCATCTTGTGTGCTTATGTACCTGCTCCTTGCTGAACTGCCTGACAGACAGGATGTGCTGGCCCACCAGAGGGTGCAGCATAGGCTGTCTGAAAGTGTGTCACCTGTCCTGGTGGCAATTGACCCGGCCCAGACTGTGGGGAAAGCAGTCTGGACAGAGGCGGAGGGTGGCTGTAACCGTCACCGGCGTTGGCTGGTGGGAGCATGACCATCTCTGCAGAGAAAACAGGGACACCATAAACCAAATATTTCTACCAATACAGGAAGTGATACAAGAAGAAGAAGAAAAAGAGGAAGCAGAAGTAGGAGAATTGAATGCCTCAAAGCATTGTGGGAGTTGTAGTACCTGGTGGTAGTCCAGGATCAGATGAGCGGTGGATGCGGGGCGGCAGCAGGTAGCGGCTCTCTCCAGCAGAGCGTCGCGGGCTGGGAGCTCGGGTTCGGACCTGGCCGTCACAGGGGGAGGTCAGCCGCGGATGTTCGGGAGTCTGAGAGGACAGAAAAAACATCCACACGTGAAACCAAAGCTGCACAAACCCTCAGCTGTTCTGTAGTAGTCTTTCAATCGTAGTACCGTTGGGATTTCTTTAACAGGTTCAGGAGGGTGAACTGAAGCAGCGGGCCATGTCTTCACATCTTCACCATAACCTGGAGGAACCAGCACCTGCAGACAGATGTGTGCGATGACAAATCTTCCCCCAAATAGTAATACTAATAAAACTAAGATGAGTGAATGCTGACCTGGCCGTCGATGTAGGCCACCTCTCCTCGCAGGACCACGCGGCGGACTTTCCCCTTCATCTTCATTCCTTGGAAGGGGGTCCATTTGGACTTTGTGAACTGCATGGCCTGAGGGATGACCCACTCCTGCTCCAGGTCAACCTGGAAGCGACAGATGAGTAGTTAAAACAAAATGATTCATCAGGACAGTGACTCTGTGATCTTCAATAATGCAGTTGTGTCTGTACCTCCACGTAGGTGTTCTCCTGGACAGGCAGGTTGAAGATCCTGCGTGGATTGTCGTACAGACGTTTGACAATATCATCCAGAGTCAGGCGTCCATCGCTGAGAGCAGTCAGCAGCAGCGGGAGCATGGTTTCCAGGCCGGGGTAACCAGGAGGAGGGCGCTCACTGTTCTTCTCCTCCACAGAGTGAGGAGCTGACGGAAGAAGAACAGATTTAATTCAGAGCTAAACGGCAGCTGCTTTGTGTTCAGTAAATGAAACTTCGCTGACCGTGGTCTGTGGCAAAACAGTCGATGATGTCCAGGTTTTCCCAGAGGGCCTCCATGTCCTCGCGGCTTCCCAGCATGGGTCGAACCTGCGCCCGTCCACTGCCGATGTCTGACAGATTTTCCTCGCACAGGAACAGGTGATGCGGCGCCACCTCGCAGGTGACCTGGATGCCCTTCTGCTTGGCAGCTCGGATTATCAGGATCTGAGGAAGAAAACACAGCAGGCGAAGCACAAACTAGCACCGGCTTTTTTTCCCTTATAGACGCTGAATTTCCAGGTCCTTACCTCCTCCTTCTTGGCCACGTGACAGATGTGGACAGGCCGCTGGTAGAGCTGAGCCACCATAAGGATCGCAGCCACCGTCTGCTTCTCAGCATGAGCCACAATGGGCAAATGTTTGGGCCACTTCTCAAAGTGCTTTGACAGAATCAGACAAAGATCGGTCAGAGAACTTTCAATGACAACAACACACTGGCCTTATTTTTCCAATTGACTTTTATGTTAGTGCTGTTTTTAGGTGAGCCAATCATCGCGCGAGAAAGTTGAGTTTCTGCCTATGATGAATTGTCATTTTAGGAATACCCAAAGTATTCCAAGCATTCAGTTTTTAAGCATTTGCTTCAGTTGGCCTACCTCCATCCACAGAGAGACATTGTCCATCTTGAGGGTGGAGTAGGTGTCGTTCAGATACATCTTCAGACCAGCTGCCTGACTGGCAATAGAAGGCAGGACGGCGGCATTGTCTGAAGCAGCGCCCACATACAGGGCGTAGTCACAGCGGCAGCCTGCTTTGGCCAGCTGAACAGAACACAGGATTACTTATGAGCTCACATTAATATAATACATGTAGAACAAAATAAAAGCAGCAGTAATTTATGGATATACCTTCTGTACCAGTGCCAGAGTACTGGTGTCTGTGACGGGGGGGCAGTGTTCGGCATCGCACACACCAGGGTGACTCCTCCTGCCAGAGCAGCTGTGCCAGAGGAGAAGTCCTCCTTATGGGTTGCACCGGGCTCCCGCAGGTGAACATGGACATCGATCAGACCTGAGATTTGAACCAGAAAGACAGATTAGACCCAGGACAGCAGGTTTTCAGGCATTCTGCGAGGTCTGTCTGTAGGTGAAGTTCAAACTATTTTATCTGCAGCTGTAAAATATCGAACACACACTGGAGAACACAAACGGTCTGAAAAGAACAGCAGAGCTGCGGCAGTGACTCACCGGGCAGACGGACCAGAGTCTGGGACGTCATGCTGTCGATGTGAGTCTTCACTGGTGGACTCCTTCCAATCTGACGGAGAGCCTGCAAACAAGTCGCATCACATGACACCTGCTCCTGTGCAGCTGTTTACAGATGTCACGCCCTGTTTGAGTCCTCTTACCTGGACGAAGAGCTTGGTGCACTTGATGTCAATGATAAGCGGCACCGAGTAGTCGATGGCCATGCGTCTGGTCCTGTAGCCTTTGGTGACGAAGGAAGAAAGCCGCCGACCGCCACTGTTCCTCATGGAGAGATTGATGACCAGGTCGAAGTGGTTGTCCGCCAAGTAGTTCATGATGCTGCGCTGCTTCTCTTTGGTGGGACAGTCGCTGTCCTCCTCCTCCTCCTCTTCAAACGGCCAATCGACTGCAGTCACCTGGACGGAGGGCGGAGTCTTTAACTTTAAAAACTGGTGACTAACGGCGTTCCTTATGGCACCATCCTGTGTCCACTCTTTGTATTTTATTTAGCTCCTACCTCTAGACCATGGCTGTGTTCGAAATCACTCACTCACTCCCCATATGGGGAGGTCAATGTAGGGCACCATAGAGTGAACTCGTTGTGAAAGCATTTTCGGACATTTCAGACACTACCTCTGTGATTTTCTGTCATCGTTAATGACATCATTGCTGTCGCAAATTAAACGAGCCGATCTCTGCCGGCTGAACAATCTCTGTTATATATATCTCTTAGTTATAATTTGTGCCTTTATAGTCTAATGAAGCCAGTTTTATGGCAAAACGACACAACCGGTCATGCTACATTCTTTAAAACATCATTATATTTGTAAGTCAGGTGACGTAACGTCCGTTCCAGTTCTCTTCGCTGGTCTGCACAATGCATGATGGGACATATTGCTAAAAGTAGTGACCATCGGATGGAAACTACTTTTCATGATGCATTGTGGGATACATTGAGGGCCCTATATGGGGTCTATAATTTCTCAATAAGATTTCGGACAGCACTACACACCCTATATAGTGATTAGGGAGTGATTTCGAACACAGTCCATATCTTCAGGAAAGTAAATAAAACATAAGGCGCACTTTTACCTTGACACCGTGTTCTGTGTAGAAGTCAGCCGTACCCAGACTGGCATACAGGTCGTATCCCAGGGACTCCAGAGCCTTCACGGTAGGCAGCAGTTCGCTCTTGTTCTACATGAAATCAAATAAATAAATGATTGATTTTAAATTATTTTTAACCCTAAACTAAAAAAAAATAATGTATTTTTTTTAGCATTTGAATTTAAATATTCTCTTAATTAATTATTGATTTGAGCCGTTACTGTTTTTTTTTTATCATGGCATTACATTTTTTGTTGGGAATTTCCTGGTTTATTTGATTAGAAATTATTTTGTGTACTTTTCATCAGGCACACGTTGTCACATGAGAGACTTATTGGGGTAAAATCTGCAGTTTTGTTTCCACATCACCGAGCAGCCACACAGCCACAAAAAAAAACATCTGTTTAACACAACCCAAGACTGAGAATGTTCTGATGTGACCACGTTCCACTAAAATGCATAATTCTAACTGCCAGCTGGAGCTCAGATCAGCTGAGCACATCTGTTAAACTCATCAGTGCGTCTCTGCTTTAATGTCTCGCTCTCGCCTGTGTGTACCTTGTAGCTGCCGATGGAGAGGAGGATGTTGTTCTTGGGGATCTTGAAGCCCGTGGAGAGCATGGCTTTGAGGTAAGCTTCGTATCGGTTCTCTCCAAAACAGGCCACTTCTCCGGTGCTGGTCATCTCCACCCCGAGCACCACATCGGCTCCGGCCAGCCGAGAGAAGGAGAACTGAGGGACCTAAAGATGCGTGGTTGATTTTAGTATATATACATACATGTGACAGAGTTTTTTGGTTTGAGTCTGACTGCTTACCTTGACTCCCACAATCCCTTTCCCTCTCATTAGGCCCACAGGCTCCACCTCCTCTCCCATGATGGCCTGAGTTGCCAAGGCAACAAGGTCCACTCCAAGCGTCTTGGATACAAACGGGAAGGAGCGGGAAACTCGGACGTTGCACTCGATCACCTTCAGCTGGTCATCCTGGCAGAACAAGAACGTCACATTTCACTCAGTCCTTCATTTTCACACATGAAACGTCCGTCTATCATCGGGGAGTTCGTTTCTCACCTTTGCGATCAGCTGCAGGTTGAAGGGTCCAGTGACCTGCAGCTCCTGACCGATGGCATGAACAATCATCTTGATCCTCTCTATAGTTTTCTGATTGAGATCCTGAGGTGGCGTCACAAGGGTGGCGTCACCAGAGTGCACTCCAGCATTCTCCACGTGTTCAGACACCGCGATGGCGATGACTACTCCGTCACATGCCACAGCATCCACGTCAATCTCCTGAAGTAAAATGCAAGAAAAGACACACCGTGATACATTCTACCCCGTCTTATACGAGTTTGTCAGTTAGGTTTTGCTTGCCTTGGCCTCCTGTATGAATTTAGAGATGACCACAGGGTGTTCCTTGGACACGGCGACAGCATTACTGAGGTATTTCTCGAGGTCGCTGTCGCTGTAAGCAACATTCATGGCTGCTCCACTGAGTACGTAAGAGGGACGAACCAGGCTGGGGTACCCAACCGTCTGACAAAACTTCACAGCAGACTGGAAACAAAAGGAGGACGTGTGAGTATCGAACGGTAGTTTAATATTCTGGTTGTTATATTAGCATTAAAAACACTCTGTACCTCTGTTTCAGAGAGCTCCTTCCACTGCGGCTGGCTGATGCCGATGGTGTCCAGCATTCTCGAGAACTTGAAGCGATTCTCGGCGGTGTCGATGAACTCGGGTGAGGTTCCCAATATGCGACACTGGGCGGTGCAGCGCCATGGCGATGTTGTTGGGCAGCTGGCCTCCCATAGAGAGGATGACTCCCTCGGGGTTCTCCCTCTCGTAGATATCCATCACCACCTGACATCAATCATCAATCATACAATTACATTTAAATCACCGTGTCTTCAGATATGATTTCTGGTAAAGCTTCTGATTTTGTTTGTTGCAAGAAAAACAAACATTTTACCTCAAATGAAATCTCATCAAAGTAGAGACGGTCACACATGTCGTAGTCTGTGCTGACTGTCTCAGGGTTGTAGTTCACCATGATGGTCTTAAAGCCCATCTGCAAATAATGTCATACACATTTGGTTATTTAAAAAAAAAAAAATCACAGACGGGAAGATCTATTGATCCGATATAAGCGTAAATATAGTGATATTATATATAAGTTTATTATCTTTCAGTATAGTCCTCTGTGTTCAGCTATTGGTAACACCTGTGTAAAGGTAAATTAATCCAAAAGTAAACATTCAAACTGTACCTTCCTGAGTTCCATGATGCACCCAACCGCGCACCAATCAAACTCCACGCTGCTGCCGATGCGGTACACGCCCGAGCCGATCACCATGACGTGCTGGTCACTGAAGCCCAGGTCGTTCTCGGTGCCGTGGTAGGTCAGGTACAGGTAGTTTGTGTGTGCGGGCCATTCGGCTGCCACTGTGTCGATCTGCTTCACCACCGGAAGGATGGACCAATCACGGCGCAGCTTTCTGACCGCCAGCTCAGTGCTGTAAAAAGGGGGCAAAGTAACAATGAAATACACTGTGTGTGTGTGTGGTTCTTGAATAAGAGTCTGTCATTGTGCCCTCTGGTCGGGTTCAACCTTCCAACCCACCTCTGTACAGCCAGGGCGATCTGCTTGTCTGAGAAGCCCAGCTGCTTGGCCTTGAGCATCACCTCTGGAGGCATGGTGCTCTCGTCCTGCATGGATAAAGTCAGTGAGACGAAGCGTCCCTAACTGCCCCTTGTTTTTTCGTGTTAGTTTTCGCCTCATCACCCGTACCTGGTTGTACGTCTCCAGCAGTCGCTCGTGGTCAGCGATGTTCTTCATCTTGTGTAAGAACCAGCGGTCGATTTTGGTGAGCTCGTACAGCTGGTCCACGGTGTAGCCGGCTCTGAGCGCCGCTGCCAGCACAAAGATGCGTTTATCTGTGGGAGTCTGCAACTCCTGGAGAGAAGAGAAGAGAAGAGAGGGACAACGGTGTCATTAAAAAGTGACCCGGGCTCAGAGGAACATCAGCACCACCTACTGGTCTAATTTAAATACGTCTTCTTACACCGTCAAGGTTTTTTTAGGCCATTTCTGCTTCAAGCTTGTTCCTTTGTACTTTAAAATGTTTGAACAAGCTCATTTATGTTGCAATTCAATCATATTCCTGCATTTTCTTGCAAACTAATTTAATCACAGATGTCAGAATGTGGAGTTACCAGGCTATTTGTGCAAGCTGATATGTCAATAACTTCCAAGCTGAAAGTCAGGTCCTTTAATGCCGACCTATTGGAGCAGGAGATGTTTGCAAGATTGAAGATGTGGGAAAGGCAGAAAAAGCTAAAAAGCTAAAAAGCAGACCCTCTCTGAGACGGGCTTGATGGTGTGGTCAAAGCCGACGCAGTTCTCATCCACCATCCTCAGAGCTTTCTGGAAGGCTTCCTCAAAGCTGCGGCCAATAGCCATCACCTCACCTGTGAGAGGGGGGGGGGCAAAAACATCACAACCCTTGGCTTAGTATGATGTGAAGTAATTAGCTCTGAGGATACTCAGGACCAAAACATGTTTCCCTCTTACCAACACTCTTCAACCCTGAGGACTGAGGTCCCAGCGAGGCACCTTCACCACACAGTAGTCCAAACTGGGCTCGAAGTTTGCAGTTGTAGAGTTGGTGACAGAGTTTCTAGAAAAAAATAAACTGATGAACTGAATGAACTTGATCGCATTGTTTACACCTGCACATTTAAGGACCTGCATAACAGTTCTGAACAGTCAAATGAAAGACGTACTTTAACAGCGGCAGAGGGATCCCCAGACCAAGTTTAGCTGCTACGTAGGCTAGAGGGTAACCGGTCGCTTTGCTGGCCAGGGCAGAGCTCCGTGACAGACGTGCGTTCACCTCGATGATGTAGTACTGACAAATATCCAGACACACAAGTTACAACACTCAGACTGTCTCGGGTAAACTTTATATTTCAAAGGTTCTGTTTTTGCTTGTACCTGGTCAGATTCAGGGTTCAGAGCGTACTGGATGTTACATTCTCCCACGATGCCGAGATGCCGGATGACTTTGATGGCGGTGTTCCTCAGCATGTTGTACTCGTGGTCGTTAAGTGTCTGACTGGGCGCCACCACAATGGATTCCCCAGTGTGGATGCCCAGCGGGTCGATATTCTCCATGTTACACACCTGAACAAGCAGACCCTCCAAATCAACTGGAGCCTTTCACTGATGCTTTAATAGAGTGTGTTTTGTGCGTTACTCACAGTGACACAGTTGTCATAGGCGTCCCGGACCACCTCGTACTCGATCTCCTTCCAGCCTTTCAGGGATTTGTCCACCAGAACCTGGGAGGTGTGCGCGAAGGCCGATGTCACCAGGGTGGTCAGCTCCTCTCGGTTATTGGCAAAGCCGGAGCCCAACCCGCCCAGAGCGAACGCTGAGCGTACCAGGACGGGGTAGCCCAGACGCTCAGCAGCCGCCACGGCCTACAAAAAAAAAAACAGATAAACGTCAAAACCAGAATGACAAAAAAAAGTTCTGATGAGAGGCACCTCACCTGCTCCACTGACAGGGCTGCTTCACTGGGAGCAACGTGTTCATTGATTTCCTCCATTTTCTCCACAAAGATCTTCCGGTCCTCCGTCATCTCAATGGAGGCAACCGGAGTCCCCAGGACCTTGACGTGGTACTTCTCCAGAACGCCCAGCTTGGTCAGCTCCACGCCACAATTCAGAGCCGTCTGACCGCCAAACGTCAGCAGAACACCGTCCGGGCGCTCATTTTTTATCACCTGGAAATACAAGCCAGGAACTTTTGGGGTCAATAAACAGATTACACCAAAAACGCTGCTATCTTTTATCTCATCAGTAGAACAGAGAGAATCCATACCTGAGTGACATACTCTGGTGTTATCGGTAGAAAGTAGACTTTGTCAGCAAGACCTTTGGAGGTCTGGACAGTGGCAATGTTTGGGTTGATCAACACAGTCTGGATATTCTCCTCCTTCAGAGCCTTAATGGCCTGAAAACAAAAAAAAAAACAAACCATGTTAGCAGGACACACAGAAACTGAATATAACTCATACAAAATGTGTTTTGTTCCACAGACCTGTGAGCCTGAGTAGTCAAACTCTCCTGCCTGGCCGATGGACAGTCCTCCAGAGCCCAGGATGAGGACTTTCCTGGGCCTCACAACCTCTTCAGGCTTCATGGAACCAGGAAAGGTGAGGTGGTCCATCAGACACTGTTTCACTGGAAACACATTTTTCAATTTAAATAAATGAACGTCACGTCACACAGAACACACGCGACGGGTAATAAAATCCAAACGCTTCTGTTAAAATTACCAGATTTTGCAGAGTTGCCTTCTTTGTGGTTTCTCACAGTGTTGAGAAAAACATCGAACAGGCTGACCAGGTCTGTTGGTCCGGCCATGTGCTCAGGGTGGAACTGAACACTGAGGACAAAAAAAAAAAAATTTTTTCACTGAAGAGGTTTGAATTCACATCACGTGTGTGCAGGTGGCAGAGAAGTGTTACCTGAACAAAGGTTTGGTGTTGTGCACGATGCCCTCGTTGGTGTGGTCATTAGCGTTGGTGAAGAGCACGTCCCAGTCTTTAGGCAGGGTGTCAGGGTCGACGGCGAAGCCGTGATTCTGACTGGTGATGAAGCAGCGGTCTGTTCCATTATGGATGCACGGCTGGTTGTGGCCACGGTTACCATACCTGAGAAACGGACAGAAGGATGAAGTCCTGTGAATTTGGAAGCATGGGAGCCATGTTTGACACGATGCCCTTTGACTTAGAGGAAGAAATGTGAGTGTTTCAGTTGAAGAAAGGCTGATTTATCTGTAAACCCAAGCGGTTTCTTTAAAGGTAGGGTAGGAGATTTTGAAAACTCAGTGAGAGTCAGCCAGATTTGGAAAGTAAACACACGCCCCTTTCTCTCGGAGCTCACCCCGAAGCCACGCCTCCCAATCACATGGACGCGCATCACCTGAAGACAGGCTGCGGTCTGTGACTTCGGCCATCATGCACGTACCTCTCTGGTGCACAGAGCAGGAAGAGAGTGACAACCAGCCAATACTCCACGCAGGGTCCACCCGGAGGATTGGCTGATGTTTTTAGTAGGGATGTCCCGATCCGATCACGTGATCGGAAATCGGGTCCGATTATGTGATTTCAGACTCGATCGGAATCGGACATTACCTCCCGATCAGGACTCGGATATATATTTATCAGGGCTGTCAAAGTTAACGCCTTCTGTGCAGGGTGGCTCTGCGTCTTGTAGTGTAGGGGTATGACAGCTGCTTTTGGCGCGAGAGGTCCTGGGTTCGAGACTTCGATGCTGCGTGTGGCCACACACACGCGCGTTTTGCTGCAATGAGTGCCTTTATAGAGAGTCCTGAAAGTATCGGATCGGGACTCGGTATCGGCAGATACTCAAAATCAAATGACTCAGACTCGGACTCGAGGGCAAAAAAACCTGATCGGGACATCCCTAGTTTTTAGTGTTTTATAGCTTCCACAGATGATTCATATTCTTCGTTTTAATGCGAAACTGCCGAACTAATCGGTTGCTATCGGATTGTAAAGAGAAGTTACACTAATTTAACAAAAAGTGCATCAGACTGAAATCTGCTACCCGACCTTTAATGATGGGTTTTATAAAACGTAAACAAGCCTCAGTGAAGCTTTAAACTTTCTTTCCGGGTGGACAAACGTACACCTGTAGTTTACTGTCCTGTTTGCAATCTGCCTTTGAGATATCGGCAACATTCCAGCGTCCTGAAACAATGAGCATGTGCTGCCCGTCCTGACCTTCATTCACACCCTGCAGCAGATAAGGCTGCCATCGCTGGAGCGTCTCTCACCAGTGTGTTTATTTAGCCTGTTTCATAACACAGCTGAACAAGACTCCAGCACCCATCCAGGACGGGCCAGACTGCTGAGAACAGCAAAAGTCTGCATAGAAACACAAGTCTTGTGTTTCTAGACAGCATTGAGGGGGTTTGAATAAGATTCACAGACTGGGGTCACTGAGGGCACATGTCTCCCTTTTGTCTGTTCCAAGGGCTGCATGCCATGCAGGACTCTCCAACTTAAAGCCAATCTGATGGACCGCCTGCTCCTTTTCAAAGGGTTAAAACAATAACAAGTCGCTTTAGTGCCGTTTGAAAACATTATACAAAAGGTATTAAAGAAGGGACTGACTTCATCTTGTAGGTTTTTGCTCCGATGACCAAAGAGAGCAGCTGGTGGCCCAGGCAGATGCCAAACACAGGCTTTGGGTGATCCACACAGACCACCTTTCTCACATTGTCGATGGTGGCCCGACAGAACTGTGGATCGCCGGGACCGTTACTGATGAACAAGCCATCAAAATCTGGAGAAAATGATGAGATATAAGTGTCTTTGTCCACATGTTGAAGCAAAAACAAACACAGCCTGTAAGGTTCTGGTGTGTGTGTGTGAGACTGACCGGCGGTGTCCAGCGGGTGATCCCAGGGTACGACTGTGACGCAGGCTCCTCTCTGAACCAGGCACCGGATCTGATTGTTTTTGATCCCGCAGTCCAGGACTGTGATCCTCAAGCTTCCGCTGGGGTTGAACACTCGTGGCTCCTGGAGACAAAACGGAAATAACCGGAATGCTGACAGGCGAAAAAACAATATAATTCGGTAATAATGGCTGCGTGAGTTACCTTCATGGAGACCTCCTGGACAAGGTTTCTCTGGTCCGGGTTATCAAAGGGAACGCTGTCCTCAAGAGTCCCGTCCACAACGAGCTTACCCAGCATGGTGCCCTTCTCTCTGATCTTTTTGGTCAGGCAGCGGGTGTCCACCCCTGGAGTAAGCAGAGGTGGTTTTGGCTAAACTGATCATCTTATACTCATACATAAAGTCCTGTACCTCTGTGGAAACAGCACAATGATAGCTAGAAGTACAGAGAACTCAAACATGTTTGATGCAGCATAACACAGTTATAAAGATTAACTAAAGGTGAGGATTCTCTGACCCTGTAGTCCAGGAACGCCTTGTTCCTTGAGCCACTGGTCCAGAGACTTGACTGAACTCCAGTGACTGGGGCTCTCCGACAGCTCTCCGATGATCAGAGCTGCAGCGTGGATCTTGGACGACTCGAACCACTGAGACACAAAACAAACAAAATACACAAACCTAAACATCTGACACTCTGATGTGTGCAAATCTCATATATAAACTCACTGTAGAACTCACCCTGCTCAGTCCAAACTCTCCGTCTTCATCCTTTGGAACACCGTAGTTGCCCACCAGTGGGTAAGTGAGGGTGAGCAGCTGGCAGCGGTAGGATGGGTCAGTAAGAGCCTCGGGGTATCCCACCATGCCCGTCTGAAACACTGAGCACATGAGATGGTGTCAATGCACTAAAACTACAAACACCTTTATTATTCACACACCCTGTAAATACACACATAACACAGCACAGGTCTGTGTGGACAGGATGTCAGGGACTACCACTTCCTGTTGCCAACACGCTTTTGATCTTGATCTTGCTCTTGGGCACATGCAGATGACTCACACAGTGAAATTTGGCCTTTTTTATAATCAGTATTGCCTAATCCAATAATGCAGCGTGGCCACATTACAACACAGTGTGACAGTGTGCGCCCCTTGGCGCAACTCTGACGCATTTTTCTGCCAAAAAAAAAAAAATAAACCAACAACAGGTAGATCCTGATATCTGAGTGGATGGATGAAGTGTGCGTGGGGTTCACATGAGGACGCGAACTGACGCGTGGTGCAGGGCGCATGCGGAGAAGTCGTGTTGACTTCCTGCACCTCCTCACACTAATTTCAGTGTTTGGCAACAAATCCCCAACAAAGTGGGTTAGGTGATCAAAGTTTGTAGTTCTGAACCTTTTGTTCGGACACGTGACGTCATCAACTACAAAATACTACACGGAAAAACTTCAGTTACACACACACACACACACACACAGGTGGGTTTTGTAGACGCTAACTAAAAGTTAGCTAACACTTTTTAAAAAATGATTTACCAACTTCTCCCGACACCGACACGTTTGCCCCAAAAAGGCGGCCTCTGAACCTCGTCCCGTCCTCCAGGATCAGCGTTGCCATCTTTGACATGTTTTGGGCTGATACCGGCAGCTGGATAACTGATGGATTGTTTCTGAAGCAGGGATGAATGATTCCGCTCCACGTGAAGCTCACGCCGCGCAGAGGAGCAGGAGATGCCGCCGAGGAGTCTCAGCAATAAACTGAAAGAAAGCACCGATGGACACCCGAGGTGTTCCCGCCGAACAGAGACGACGTCCTGATGAATCCGGTGTGAGTCTGGAAACAATAACAACAACGAAGGTGGCTGTAGTTGGATGATTTTCGGGGTGGTAAGGACGGGATGAAGTGTGCGAAGTGTTCCACACGCGCCGCCAGCAGCGTGGAAGTCGGCCCGGAGCGTGGACCGTGAAGTTTGACGGAATAATGGCGGGCACTTCCGCTTTGGGATTTCAAAATAAAATACAAAGCGGCGCCGTACTAGCACAAGATGTAATGAGCTGTGCTGTTTCACCTGGCTGTGACAATGTACAACAAACGACAAACTACACGACTCAGACTGGAAAGAAAAACCCGTAAAATACAGCCAGTATATCTGTAAGGAAGTTTTATTTTGAAGTTAGAATTTGTGTATTTCCGGCACAAGCGGACACTTTCTGCGTTTGATGCAAAGTGCGTCACCGTGTTAGATGACGAACCTGCAGCAGAGCGCAGCAGCTGGAAACCTCTGCAGCCAGCAGGACGCTGATTGACAAATATCTACACAGTCGCTGACCAGATAAAAGTTGATTTTTGCTCATGACCCCCACACTGCTGTTGTTTTTTTGCCACATCTGATCGCTATTTTAGCAAACAAAATATTTTCATTAAAATACAGTTTGTGCTGTATTTATTCTGTCAAAGTTGAGTAAACTACAGAAGCCAGTGAAAGTGCCTCCTTCAAGGACACTTTAACAACAGCTTTTATTCTAATGCATGAGGATGGAGGCTGATGATGAGTGTTGTGACCTTAAAGCAATGATATTATCATAATGTATACACACGTGCTCTTACTTAAAGCTCTTTACATGTTATGATAAGACATGTTTATCAAGTGACCAATCAGAGATCGATGTGCTCTGTTTATCGATACCTGTACGCACAGTGTATTTTTCTTCTTTTTAAAAAAAAAAAAAACATAAATAGAGATTATTCCCTGGAATCTTTCTTGTCGTTCTTTTTGATTTCATAAATGTTTTAACGCAAATTATTCGTGAGGTTTATGACAACATAAAATTCAATACAACATATGAATACAGTAATTTTGGTGACGGAAACACAGAAGGGGATGTAGCTCAGTGGTAGAGCGCATGCTTTGCATGTATGAGGCCCCGGGTTCAATCCCCGGCATCTCCACTCTTTTATTTTTTTTATTTTTTTTCTTCTGTTGCGGTATTTGTGTAAATCCTACAACGTTCAGCTACTAATATTGTGATCATTTACTAAATAAAAATGTTCAAATGTTTTAGTAGTGTTGCATTTATGCCTCATATTTGTGCACATCACTTACAAAAACTCACGGTTAGGCTAACTTTGGACACACAAAGGAGATAAAAAGAACTTTTCGGATTTTACACACATGTATCCCACATATTATCTGATTCTTGTTCTTATTTTAGGCTTATATAAATATACTAAAACAAACCAAGCAGAGAAAACACTGACACAATTTGAAAATTCCCACAGTGTTAAAACGTAAACCATGGACCGTGAACGCACCGCCCAACTGGTAACTAAGGAGATCACGGATGTGTTTACTACGAGACGTCATCCCCGCTAGCTGCTAGCTTGGAATTAGTCAACGAAACGACTAAAATATAAACATTAATCCGATGTTGATAACACCATTACCCGCAGGAGCTTTTTGAAGACGTGAAAAATGCAGCTCAAGTATCTTAAGACACTTTTAACCCCCCAGGTACGTTCAAATTAGCTGACAAGCTAACGTTAGCTTGAATGTATGTTAAACATTAAGATAGTGTAGCTTCATTTGTATTATATCTAATAACGTGTCTTTAAAGCAGCAACGAAACGCGAATATTGTGTCATTATTTTGGAATTAGACCCATGTTTGTAAGATGTATTTAATGTAATTAATAGTTACAGATTTATGCAGTTGCATCACTTTACTTGCTAGCAACTACTGTAGGCTATGTTATTGTAATGAATAAAGCGATGCTAACACGCCCACACTACGTTTTTGTGGTCGAGCAGTCTCGAAATTGTTTCATTTGTCCTGGAGTATTTGATTCGGAACAGTCACTGAGATGTGATGTGTTTTCTCTGCCCTTACAGGAGGGTGCTGCCAAAGTGACGTGCATGGCCTGGGCCCCGAACAACTCCAAGTTTGCCGTGTGCACAGTTGACAGAGTGGTGCTGCTGTATGATGAGCAGGGAGAGAGGAGGGACAAGTTCTCCACCAAACCCATAGACTCCAAGGTGAGGCCAGGATCAAACGATCCACCCACTGCTACCACAGTGTTGATGATGTTGTGTCTGTTAACATCCAGCATGTTGAATTGTTGTTGTTTTTTTTATCAGTATGGAAAACAGAGTTATGTCGTCAATGACATGGTCTTCTCACCGGACTCCACCAAAATCGCCATCGGCCAGTCTGCATATCATCTTTGTCTACAGAATCGGGGAGGACTGGTAATCTCAACCTAGATTTCAACAGACTGGTGCATTCAAGTGACATTAGGTAACATATTTCTGTATGTTTTAGGGGGGACAAGAAAGCCATTTGCAACAAGTTTGTTCAGACGGTGAGTAAACATGACGTGGGTTTGAGCATCAGGCGGTGGTTCATGCAGCAGTCTGATTGTGTTGTTTCCGTGCAGAGTGCGGTGACATGCCTGCTTTGGCCTTCAGAGCACGCCGTTGTTTATGGTTTAGCCGATGGAAAGGTAAGTCTGCAGCCGCAGAGCCTCATCAGAGACCCCCACGATATTATTATCATTCATAAATTATTGTCGGTAGAAGCATCAGACGAGCAAACATGTAGCGGTGTTAGTGTAACAGCCGATTTCCTCATTCGCCGCCTTGTTGTCCAGGTTCGCCTCGCCAACCTCAGACCCACAAATCTTCAACCATCTATGCTACAGAGTCCTATGTTGTCTCACTGGCATCCAAGTAAATCCAAGTTCACCATGTTTATTATCTACAGTACGTCCGTGCTGCATCAGCAGTGAACTCTTGTTGTCTGTGTCAGTGTTTCGGGTTAAAGGCATCCTGTCTGGACCACCCAACGGGACAGTTGTGCGTTACTTCTTCGATGATGAAGGTTCAGGGGAGTCCCAGGTAGGCTCAGATTATTAATTAGTGTTGTTCAGATTATATTTTTTTTGATGTATGTCTCTAATGCACACACGTGTGTCACAGGGTAAGCTATTGATGCACCCCTGCACCCCTTACGCTCTGGCCTGGGGTGCAAACAGCATCATGGTGGGTGGCTGCGACAAGAAGCTGGTGGCCTACACCCGAGAGGGTCACATCCTCCAGACCTTCGACTACAGCCGTGACCAGACGGAGAAGGAGTTCACAGCGGCCGCCACCAGCCCCAGTGGGCAGTCGGTGGTGTTCGGCAGTTTTGACCGGTCAGTGTGTGTGTGTGTGTGTGGTGTCACCGTGTGAAGCAAACAGACAGATTATCGGTGTCGAACTCAAACAGGGACTCTTTGTGCTGTCCAGGCTGCGGGTGTTTAACTGGGCCCCGAGGAGAGGTGTGTGGGACGAAGCCAAACCCAAAGAGATCGAGAACGTCTACACCATCACCAGCCTGGCCTGGAAGAAAGACGGATCTCGCCTCTGTGCTGTAAATACGCCACCTGTCTGTCACGTTACTTTAATCCACAGCGTGGACTCAGCATCTTCTTCTGCTCGCTCTGTGTGTCCTGACAGGGAACGCTGTGCGGAGGAGTGGAGCTGTTTGACTGCTGCCTGCGAAGATCCATCTACAAGAGCAAGTTTGAGATGACGTACGTCGGCCTGAGCCAAGTGGGTACCTACAGGAAACACCACAAGCAGTGTTTGTACTTTCACTTGCCGCTGTGAGAGATGTGGTTCTGATTTCAGTTAGTTTTCATGATTAATGAAGGCACAGCAGCAACTGTTGCTTTGGAAACCAGGGGGTTTGTGGAGCCTACTACTCTGTTGTCTGATTGTCCGATTGATTAATGACTTAAATGCACCAGAAAAGGCGTTTATGGTAGTTGATAACACTCCAAAAAAGAACACAGAACTCTCTAACAAATTAAAAAACGACTGATTAGAAATCAAACCAAGGACTTTCTGATTCTAACAGCATCTTCAGGTAATCCAAGAATGACGTGCTGATGAGATCAGGGGATTATTTCCAGGCTCTGATGAGTGAGACCTTGTTCATTTTTGACGTCTCTTCCAGGTGATAGTGAGGAACCTCTCCACAGGAAGTCGTGTGGTTCTCAAGTCCTACAACGGCTACGAGATCGAAGAGGTGAAGATCATGGGGAAAGATCGCTACCTGGTGGCTCACACCGCCGAAACACTTCTGCTGGGAGACCTGCTGACAAACAAGCTAAGCGAGGTAGAATTCAAATTAAAAATCGATGATGTAATACCGAGGTTTATTCCTTAGATACCTGGACTGAGTGTTTTTTGCGTCCTCCCTCAGGTGCCGTGGCCCGGCTCGGGCGGAAACGAGAAGTTCTTCTTTGAAAATGAAACGGTAGGTTTGTTTTTTTTGTGTCAGCGCCCGCTCTCCTCTCTCCTCAGTGTTCATGCTCTCATGACTTCTGATGTCGGCAGGTGTGCATGATTTTTAACGCCGGGGAGCTCAGCCTGGTGGAGTACAGCAACAACGAGATTCTGGGATCGGTCCGGACTGAATTCATGAATCCACACCTCATCAGGTAGAAAAAAAACTACTTCTACTTCTATTATAAGTCACATAAATGGTGTGTTCCATCTTTGTCCACTAGATGGCTGTATTGAGTTTTGAAGAAATCCCACAAACTGTCAGCCTAACCCGGCCAGTCAGCAAACTTTCACAGTAATGTATTCAGACCTGTCAGCAGTGTCAGGACTGACAGATGCTCTGCTGCTCGCCTCCGGCGGTGACGCCACTGTCACATGATGACATCATGGCCAGGTGTATCCTGGGAGTTCAAGTATGAGAAGCAACAGCTGAAGACAGTGCCGGGCTGAGGCTGGGTTTAATGCTTTAATACAGGTCGAAACATGTTGCACTGACATGTGTCTGTGTGTGTGTCTGTGTGTGTGTGTCTGTATGTGTGTCCAGTGTCCGACTGAATGAGAGGAAGCAGAGGGGAGTTGAAGACAACAAGAAGCTTGCTTACCTGATTGACATGAAGACCATTGCTATAGGTGAGGATGTGTTTGTGTCTGTGAGGACCACACTCAGTGCCCCGTCCCCAGTCCCTAATTAAAACACTGTATCAGCCCCCCACATGTCAACGCTTCCCTGCAGCAGGCGCGTCTTTAACTTAGAGAAACTGCTCCGAGACAGAATTACTGTCTAGAGTTTGATCCTGAATAAACAGCCATTTTTAGCTCAGCTCCTGCCGTCTGACTGCTGCTCAGATAACTTGTCCCCTCCTCCTCCTCCCCTTCTCAGTGGACTTGGCCAGAGGCTACAATCTGGGAACCATCAGCCACGACTCCAAGATTGACTGGCTGGAGCTCAATGAAACCGGACGCAAACTGCTGTTCAGGGACAAGAAGCTGCGGGTAAGAGAAACCTCGGCACCCTGAGGGGTGGAGGGAGAAAGGCAGACATGATGATGATGATGATTGGTAAAGTAGAAAGTTCTGGCCTTGGTTGGGGCTCATCTGCAGTTATGGCCACGTCCATCAGGCGGAACATGCCCCATGGCACCGGGTGGAAACATGGTGATGGAAAGTCAGGATAAATATGGCTGCCTCATGCCTCCGGGAAGCTGAAAGCTATGGATTTTCATTATGTGTCTATACGTATCAACATTTTCTTACCCTTCAAACTTTAAAATGAAGGATGTACGATAAAGTGCAGGAGTCCACCTTTTGTACTGGCAGCCCCTCACCTTCTTGTGATGGTGATCCCAGCTACACTATGTGGCCAAAAGTGTGTGGACAGCCAGTCACCTGTGTGTGTGTGTGTGTGTGTGCTGGAACAATGATCAATGAATGAAAGTTTGGAGCTGTTAGTCTGGAAACAGGAACATGTTCAGGACATTTTCCACCAAATCTCACAAGACATTGATTGATGAACCACGGACAGTCGATCAGTAACACACACAGAAAGATCAGAAAATGGGCAAAAAGGCAAACCAGGGTGTTTTTGTCCGTCAAATCCGTCAAAAACAAAGACAGAGAATTAGAAATAACATTATTTTGAGCCTGATTTTTGTCCTTATCCACCAGCAGCTGAGTTTGCTTTAGTGGAGAAACATTAATTTCACTCACACACTTCATTGAAACGTGTCAGCGTTCCTTCAGCGGTACGCTGGGAGCTCTGTGTGCGGGCTGAGAGTGGCAGGCAGCTGCTGTCAGGTGTTGCCCTGGGGTAATGAAAGAGTTTGATGTTTGAGCCTCGGGGCAAAGACAAGGAGAACTCTGGTAATTGGGAATGCTTCAACTTTTTGCTGCAGACTGACTTCCTGTGACCCAAAAATGACGTGAGCGCAGTGAACTTTAGTGGATGATGTGAAAGTTTGACACTTATTAGAACCAGAAGAGACACGAAGTATTAACTTGACTTATTTACTTTTAACACAATACTTTGAATCAGCTTTTCTGCAGGACTGATGACACAATGGATTCTTGAATTTAATACACAGTATTGATAGTGTGGGAGAACGTGCAAGGTGTTTTCATACCAGTATAAACCATAAAACAGACCCCTCTTTCATGTGGACCCATCGACAGGCTGCTCGTCCTCGTCGGCCGGTCGAGTTCCAGGGTGAAACTATAGACAGAGCATTATTAAAACTGGTGGGAAGATATGAAGGCAGCTGATCACAGCAGCAGGAGGTCCCTCACACACGTTAAGTGCTGCGGGAGCCGCTGTAACTTATACCCCGTTCACACTGGGGAAAAAATGTGGCTTAAGCAGGATTCGGCCGCATCCAGATCAATCCAGATGTGTTTTTTTCCGAGTGTGAACACCTCGAATCCGGCTGTATCCAGTTTGAATTTGATTTTACTTCTGGGTTGGCTCAAATGTGGCTCAGGTGTGAACCCAAATGTGGCGAGCGACATGCTACTTCCGGTTAGCGATGTGCTTCTTCTTCGGTTCACGGGGCGCGACACGGGACAAAAAAAAACGCACGACGAATGCGCACACGCGGTCCTACCGCGGCCTGAGCGGACTCTGTATATTACAAGGCGCCACCTAGTGGTTTGGAGGACAGCAAACACGCTGGATGAAGCCGGATTGAGTGCGGACACAAGTGTGTGCTAGCCAGATTTGAAAATAGGTCTGAACGCATCCAGCTTAAAGGCTGTCTGGACTCAATCCTACTCTAGCTGGAATGACTTTCTCCAGTGTGAACGGGGGAGGAATCCAGATCCATTTATGACCCTTTTCAGTGTGAATATAAAGTTACAATCCAGTGTAATCTCTCTTGTGCTGTAATAATGGAAGCTGAACTGGCGTCGTCCAACCTGTGTATCCGATAAGAGCGTCCCTCTCTTATCTCACCCTTCCTCAGCTCCATCTGTACGACATCGAGTCCGCCGCGAAGACCACTGTGCTGTGTTTCTGCTCCTACGTCCAGTGGGTGCCTGGCAGCGATGTGGTGGTCGCCCAGAACCGGGGAAACCTCTGCATCTGGTACAGTATCGACAGCCCAGAGACCGTCACCATGTTCCCCATCAAGGTGAGGCATCTTATCTCTGAGCATCATGACATCATGAGGGTCATCATGTCAGATGTGAGGGATCACATGGACAGACTGCATCTTCTACTGGCTGATTAGGTTTTCTTATATTGATTTTATATGAAAAAAAATGCAGCATGTCCCTTTAAATATTCACAAAACTGCACTGAATCTTATAAACTGGTCAGTATGACTGAATGTGATGGACATGGACACTCTGATTTTCTCATTATAATGTAATCCAGGCAGAGCAGCAGCACGTGTGCATTGAGCAGATAAAATAAATCATTTCATCTTTTCAGTTAGTTCTAGAGAGCTAATAGTTAGTGGTCAGTATGGAGAACTTACACAGGTCTTTGTTTGCAGTGCAACACAGTTACACAAACATTTAAAAAAGTGGTTTTGTATTATTTATTTTACACAATCAAAAAAGCTCCATGTACTATAGATATTGAATTATTTGCAGTTTTACAGTCTCTACAGTTCAGGGCCTGTATTCACAAAGATTCTTCAAAGCGCTAAGAGTTTCCCTTAGTGGTGAGATTCTAAGAACATTCTTAGAATTATGATGTTTTCTAAGAATTTTCAAAGGGTGTGTGTTTACTTTCCAAATCTGGCTGACTCTCACTGAGTTTTCAAAATGTCCTACACTACCTTTAAGGTAGTGTAGGACTTAAGAGTGGAGAGGAGGACTTAAGAGTTCCTTGAACAGGCGGAACATGACGGAGCGAAAACGTTCTCCAAACGAGACATATGAATGACGCTGAACTCACAAAACGCTACAGATTAGAAGGAGCAGGAATAATGTTTGTGGTTATGAATATGAAGACTACAAATCTTAGTAAGGACTCTTATCTTAAAATTTATCTTAATAATTGGATCCAATCAATGCTAATTATACATAATGAACATATTCTTATGTTTTTCTGTCAACCAATCACAACCTTTAGTCCGCTCCTTCCTCTGAGTCGCTCTGAGAATGTTCTTAAATCACTTTTAAGCTAGGAGTCCGTACTAAGATTATTTAGGCTAACATAAGAGGGAATTCTAAGGATCTTTGTGAATACGGCCCCCGTGTCCCACCCCTCGTCTGATGGTTAAACAGGTGCTCCACAGGTTTGTGTTGATGCACTGTACGACCTCCTTCTTTGTCAGGGAGACATCGTGGACATAGAGCGAGGTGATGGGAGGACAGACGTGATAGTGACCGAGGGCGTCAACAACGTGTCCTACACGCTGGACGAAGGCCCCATTGAGTTCGGCACCGCTGTGGATGACGGAGACTACAACAGGTAAAAAGGAAACGAACGTTGAAAATGATGCATGTGAGGAAACGTTTCTGGGTCAGAGCGCGGTGACAGCAGGGCGGGCAGAACGGGCCAGATGTCCTTTTATCCAGCAGCTTCCTCCAGCTCTTCTGGAGTATTTCCTCAGCTCTCCCAGGCCAGCTGGGGGATAGAAGTCAGCGGTGTGTAAACTCCCCTCAAATCATGCTCTTGTGAGGCCTCCACATCAGATGGAGTAAACAGTCATAACTCAGCTCTTACTGTGGAGGGGCAGCCACTCAAGGCGGGCTTTAAAAGGAAACGTTCAGGTTTCTTAAACGTATTAAAAAATATATAATGTACTATTCTTTCTCTAGTGAGGACAGTTAGTTAAGAACAGACTCCTGTTGTGTCTTTCTTCAGTATTTGTGTGTTTGTCTGCTACATGAAATACTGTATGATGTATCAGGCCACCCGGCTCAGCTCTGTGGGTGTGTGTCTGTGTGTGTGTGTGTGTCTGCGTGTGTGTCTGTGTGTGTGTTTATAGAGCCACAGAATTCCTTGAGACTGTGGAGACATCACCAGAGACTGAGGCCATGTGGAAGACACTCAGCAAGCTGGCTTTAGAGGCTCGGCAGCTGCACATCGCAGAAAGGTCAGCAACACACAGACACACACACACACAGACAGACACACAGACACACACACACACAGACCACACACACACACACACACAGACACACAGACACACACACAGACACAGACAGACACCACACACACACACAGACACAGACAGACACACACCGACACACACACACCACACTCCACACACACAGACACAGACAGACACACAGACACAGACAGACACACCACACACAGACACACACACACACAGACACACACACAGACACAGACAGACACACACCGACACACACACACCACACTCCACACACAGACACACACACACACACACACACACACACACACACACACACACACACCACAGACACACACACGCACACACACAGACACACACACAGACACACACACAGACACACACAGACACACACACACAGACACAGACACACACACACACACACAGACACACCACAGACACACACACACCACAGACACACACACACACACACAGACACAGACACACACACACAGACACACACACACATACACACAGACACACAGACACACACACACACACAGACACACACACACACAGACACACACACACATACACACAGACACACACAGCCCTTTCAAACGAATGTTCTTGTCTCTGAACTAATTACATTCTGTATCGGTCTTCATTGTAACTGAGACTTATCTTTGAGACTGGAGAGAAAAGGGAGGCAACAAGGGCACCTTCATCACAGGGAATAAAGACACACACACACACACACACACACACACCTACCTGACATGATTCCTACACACCATGGAAAAGTGTCATGTTTTAGGATAAGTGTGAAGAAGAGAGTGTAGTTTTTTCAGACTGTAACAGCTGCTCTGTTTTCTAAAATATAAAATTCACAAGGTTGTGTTGTGTTGTGTAACAGGGCACACACAGATGACTCAGCTGTTCACACATACAGTGATCGACCTTGTGTATTGTGCAATAAGACAAGACCATAACCAACTTTCACTCGGTCCTTTAACACAGACCTACTCAGTTCCCTGCACATGTTTATCTCGGGGCTTCATCCTGAGAAGCAACATGTGACATCATGCACAGTATTTTACAGTATTTCGATGATTTAAAAACACAGCAGAGAAAATACAGCAACTTCCTCACTAAGGCCTGACCAGCTTATTGTGTTTGTCCCCACAACACAATCCGATGTATGTCCTCAAAATACAGAGTATAATAATAACACACGCTCAGCAGATGGCTCTGTCCCGGCCTGACCTCCTCCTCCTCCGACTTCATTCATCATCGGAGACAGTTTTTAATTTTCTATCGTTTTCTCTGCGTCTTTATTTCTCTGTGTTTTCAGAAACCTTTCAAATTGGAATTCTCTGTCATTAATAATGCATCTGCTGTTCGTTAGGCATTGGCTCCATTTGCATAAATCATGAAATCAGGGAAAGAAGCAGGTTTTTGTGTGTGTGTGTGGGGGGGTAATGTTAATGAGGGAGGGAAGTGATGTTAATGAGGGAGGGAGGCGAGAAAAGAGTCAGACAGAAGGAGTTTTTTAACTTTTTTTTTTCCTTTCATGACTTGTTCATTAATCTGATGCAACTGTTCGCAGAGAGCTGGTAATAACGTGGCCGAATGCTACAATGAGCCTTTTGCATTTCTCACACTGCAGCGTTTCTAAAGGCTAATTAGACACAAGCTCTAATGTGTCTCAGGTTTTCAGACGGGCCAGCGTCACCTTCTGCCTCCACTGGACTGAACAGAGCTCTCTCTTCTTCTCTTACTCACTTCCTGTTGTGTCTTCTTCTTCTTCTTCTGCAGGTGTTATGCTGCACTGGGTGATGTCTCAACTGTTCAGTTTCTCCGCCAAACCAACCAGATTGCCGACAGAATTTCAGAGGAAACGGTGCGTTTAATGTCAGCACACACACACACTGAGCATACACACAACAGATACACATCTTTTATATGTTGCATTAATTAGCAAGTTTCTGCTTCATATTTGGCGTCTTTATTGCAGCAAAACCTGAATAATTTAAAGCTTGCTTTAAAGTTTAATGCGTCTGATGATGGAAATAGAAAATCCACGTTCAGAACAGCCAGAATCTCCAATAATGGAATTCATTTTGGGCTGAATATCAGCAATCGCTCCTTTTTACACTTTCTATTAAAAAAATGCAGTGTTGCGAATTTTAATAAAAAAACTTTTCCCAGACAGAACATTTTGTCTGTGCACAGTACAAAAAACCGCTGTGTGTGTGTGTGTGTGTCCTTGTGGATTAGGGGGAAGACGGGACTTCACACTACCAGGTCCAAGCCCGTATGGCCATGCTGGATAAGAACTTTAAACTGGCTGAGATGTACTACATGGAGCAGGTGAGCAGGTCTAATTCAATAAATCATGCCCCCGTGCCCCCAGACCGGCTCGGCCTGCATTGGAGCACAGACCAACCACCCAAAATCCACAAACGGCAGCATAGTTGGGCCCAATCACGCATCTCTCTCGCATCCGTTGTTGCATCCTCATCAGGTGCTCAAAAAAATCCACATTTCTGGTCGACGTTCAGACATTTGGGATTTGGGACCTGAGATGGGCACACACAGGGTGGAGGGGATAGCGGCGTGTACAGTTACACCCCGTTTACACTGGGGAAATAAATCTGGCTAAAGAGGGATTTGGGCCGCATCCAGATGTATCCAGATGTTTTTTTTCTGAGTGTGAACACCTCGAATCCGGCAGTATCCAGTTTATCCAGATCCACCTCTCATAGGTGGATCTAGCCGGATTGACTAAAATGTGGCTCAGGTGTGAACACAAATGTGGCTAGCGAATCCGGCTAGTGACTCGATACTTCCGGTTAGCGATGTGCTACTTCCGGTTCACTGGGCGCGACACGGGACAAAAAAACGCATGACGCATGCGCACACGCGGTCCTACTGCGGCCTGAACGGACTCTGTATATTACGAGGCGCCACCTAGTGGTTTGGAGGACCACAAACAAGCCGGATTAAGCCGGATTGAGTGCGGACACGCTTGTGTGATAGCCAGATTTGAAAATAGGTCTGAACGTATCCAGTTTAAAGACTATCCAGATACAATCCTACTCTAGCTGGATTGACTTTCTCCAGTTTGAACGGGGCCTTAATGACTACAAAGAAGTTTTTCCGATCATTACAGTGAAGCAGCAGTCAAAGGTGTTAAAAAGGTCGATACTGCAATCCTAGTGTTAGAAGAAGCCAATTAAATGAATTATTTAAAAACTGAGCACAAAATAAAAATGGCGGCCCTTTGCTTTCTTTATGGAAGTCAGTGTGGTCTGCCTACAAATAATTGGCCACTGCTGCTCTGCATGATGAAAAGCACCAGATCACAAACCACATATGGCTTTGAATTGTAAATATCATGTGTGACCAAGTCTGAACACAAAAATTCACAGAAAGTACACTAACCAAAACATTCTGGAGGCCATGATTATTTCAGGGGTGGTTGGCACTGTCGCCTCACTTCCTGGTTCCAATCTGATTGTGCACGTTCTCCCTGCATCTGCGTGGGTTCTCTCCGGGTACTCGACGTGCTTGGGTTAATTGGTCGTTCTAAATTGCCCATAGGTGTGCGTGTGTCCAGGGTGGACCCCGCCTCTTACCTGTAGTTAGCTGGGATAGGCTCCACCCCCCCATGACCCTGCACTGCAGGATGAAGCGAGTTAATAGATGATGGATGGATGATTATTTCACACCTGACCAGCTGTCACACGACAAATATTCACTGTTTCTGCAGAATAAAGAAATGTTCTTTTTTTGATTGATGTCTTGATAAATGGTTATTGTAGTGACTGATCAGCCCAGTGTAGGAGTAAACATGTCAAACGTTCCTTCCTGCAGAATGCCGTTGATGAAGCCATTGAGATGTACCAAGAGCTCAACATGTGGGATGACTGCATCGCTGTCGCTGAAGCTAAGGTGACTTTAAGTAGATTTAAATTTAGCTGATGTTAAACTGAATATTACACAAAATAAAAATCATACATTTCTATAGTCTAATGTGTAGCTTTCATTCTAATTTCTCATTTGTGTCACTGATCTGATCTCCTCTTATCTCAGGGCCATCTGGAGCTCAGCAGCCTGCATCTGAAGTATGACCAGTGGCTGGCGGAGACGGGTCAGGACGAGAAGGCCGGCGAGGTGAAGGAAAGCAAAGGAGACTTCCAGGCAGCCATCAACCTCTACCTGAAAGCAGGCCTGCCGGCCAAGGCCGCCCGCCTCGCCATCAGCCGGCCGGAGATCATGAACAACAGCGAAACCGTCGCTCGCATCACCGCCAGCCTCATCAAGGGAGACTTTCACGAGAGAGTGAGTGTTCCTTTTCCGTCCTCTTCCTCCTCACCTCCTCTTCTTCCTCTCTTCGTTCTAACAGATGCCAGGAGAGGAGAGGTATCAATAGAGAAACAGTGTTCTTTGTTATTTTCAGTTTTACACTTTGTCTCCCTCCATCTGTCTCTTATTTCCTTTTCTGTGGCTGCTTTCTGAAAACTCTTTCCTCCGACCATCTGTGTTCATGTAACAGGTGGGAAAAGCTTTGAGGAGACAAGAAATCAGTTGCCTCATCCTGATGAATCATTTTTAGGTGTTTGAAAGTCGGTTTGGATGCTGCTAGCTGTGATTTTACTTGCAGTAACTTCGGCAACATTGAGGATAATTTTATTATTTTGCAGTGACTTCTGCTCTGTGTGTTGTTGTAAAGACAGAATCGGAGATTTAAAGCATTATTAATCCTATAAAAGACACATTAAGTCAGAGGAGAATATTTCTCAGGTTACATGTCTGATGCAGGATCAGCTGAGGTAACTGTAGCACAGTCTAATTCTCAACTTTGGACCACAGCTTTTTATTTTAACCTGATAAAAGACGAAGAAGTATATAGACAATTGTCTTGTGTTGTCAGTTGAAATGACACTAATTGAGGATAAACTTGTTCTTTAACGGGTGGTGCTTTTTAGCGTTTATCAGATTTCTCCTGTGGCTTCTGTTTGGAACAGAAGAGGGAGCGGATTTGTCCTTGAAAAGGGAGTTTTGATGCTCAGTGTGGAGGCTGCAGCTGATGCCATCTTGGCAGAGTGTGTCTAATTCCAGGATAAAGAGGTCTAAGTGTAAATAAAGGCAGATTACCAGATTACTGGTAAAACGTGCAGTGCCTTAAATGGCCACTTGAGGGTGGCTACAAAAGCAAAATAAAAATTTGCTCTGTCTGCCACTTGAAGGTAGGGTAGGAGATTTCATTCTGATGCACTTTTTGTTAAATTAGTGTAACTTCTTTTTACAATCCGATAGCAACCGATTAGTTCGGCAGTTTCGCTTTAAAGCGAAGAATATGAATCATCTGTGGAAGCTATAAAACACTAAAAACATCAGCCAATCCTCCGGGTGGACCCTGCGCGGAGTATTGGCTGGTTGTCGCTCTCTTCCTGCTCTGCGCGCACCAGAGAGGTACGTGCATGATGGCCGAAGTCACAGACCGCAGCTCGTCTTCAGGTTATGCGCGTCCATGTGATTGGGAGGCGTGGCTTCGGGGTGAGCTCCGAGAGAAAGGGGCGTGTCTTTACTTTCCAAATCTGGCTGACTCTCACTGAGTTTTCAAAATCTCCTACCCTACCTTTAATGTGACAGGGTCCAACCATTACCATCTTGGCAACACCAGACTCCGCCCACATCCTAGTTAATCCAGAAGAGGCGGAGCACATTCTGAAGTGTCACCCACCTGTCATGTGAAATGGTCACACCCTTCATTCAAGTATAGTTGTGTGTAGAGGTTCACCAGGCCTGTTTTTTTCTGCTGTAGGTTTGACATTTTAACATGTAGGTCTATGAGGAGTACATTTTTATGCAGCCAGCCTCCTAGTGGACACTCGTGTCACTGCAGGCTGCAGTTTGGCACGTGGCTTCATTTTTTAGCTTAAAAAGGTTGCTGCTTGATGTCAAAAACAATAATAAAGTTGTTAAAATACTATGATGTATGTTTGTCTCCTCTGACCAGGCGGGAGATCTGTATGAGAAAAGCAGGAACAACCAACGAGCTTTGGAGTGTTATGTAAAAGGAGGTGCCTTCAGGAAAGGTAAAGCAGCACCTGTGTCACATTCACTCGTCTGTATTTTGTAACTTTTACTGAGAAGTTTCTCCTTCCTGCTTCCCGTAGCGGTGGAGCTGGCTCGCATCGCCTTCCCTGCTGAGGTGGTGAAACTGGAGGAGGCCTGGGGAGACTACCTCGTCCAGCAGAAACAGATGGACGCTGCCATCAACCACTTCATTGAAGCAGGGTACGTGGTGTGGAGGAGACACAGATTTAGACAGATGGCGAGGAGGAAAAACAAAACAATCCAACAGAGACAGGAGGTGTTCTTTAAATCACCACCAGGTCCATGATAAATGTCCAAAAATACCAAATGAAGACAGGTAGTCGGTGCCCAGACCTTTATGAAAAACCTTTTTAACAGTTTTTCTACTGTGGGGTGCTAAACGTCAGCTTATGTGAAGTTTTAAGCAGGTGTTATGTCATAAACTTCCTCTGTGTCTTCCTCTCAGCTGCTCCCTCAAAGCCATCGAGGCGGCCATCGCAGCTCGTCAGTGGAAGAAAGCGGTCCACATTCTTGAGATGCAGGAGGACTCGTCAGCAGGGAAATACTACATGAAGATCGCTCAGTACTACGCCTCCATGCAGGACTATGAGGTGAGAAAGGAGGAGCGAGGTGGAGGTGATCCGCTGACCTGCCGTTTAGGGTGTATGTGTGTTTACTTGGAGAGATACTGCTAGTTTAGTTTCTTCTGATTCAAACAGTGTGTGTGAGTGTTAGATTGAGGGTGGGGTCCTCCACATCACCTCTACTTTTCTGAAGCGCTGTTTTGAGTCTCTGTGGGAGCCTCTAACCGTCGCCATGTTGGCAGCGTCACAGTCTGCCAAAACTCCAAATACAGGCAAAGAGGCGGAGCTCCAGCAGCTTGGTCAATGCTTGTTTTAGCCAACCTTCACCCCAAAACACGATATCTCAGAAACACCTTGAATGTCCTTCTATGGACAAACACTCGCTTGGACTCTCAGGTGAATTTGATGGCCAGGGGTCAAAGGTCATGGTCACTGTGACATCAGGAAATGCACCTTTTTGCCTCAGCTCTTAATTCTAGACACTCAATCTGATCAAGGAAAGGGGTTAAAGAGCTCCGTCATCGAAAACGTGGAGGTCTGAATACACATTTTTTTTATTATATAACCTAATAGAATGCCTCAAATGTGTCCACAGAGGGCAAACATGTTAGCACCTGATTTAAACTCTATGTGCTGTTCGCTCCCTTGTTAAACGCCACTTCCTGGCTTTGCGGTCATGTCAGCACACGAGGACGCCGCTCGTCCCAGAAACACTTCACAGGACGGCGAGATGGAGGCAGCCAGAGGGGCCAAGTCGGCTGTGACATTTGGCCGCTGGCAATTAATTTCTGCTCCTCTCTGAGGGATATGTGCAGTCAGTCACAACACACACACACACACACACACACACACACACACACACACACACACACACACACACACACACACAAGGTCAGAGCTCAGGTTTAACTTTGGTGCAGTCTCTGCAGACACGTTTGCTCCGGGGTGCTTTAGGAGTAAGTTGGCTGGATGTGACAGTAGTTTTAATAGTCGTCCAAACACCAAAAATACACGGCTGTAGGAAAGGAGAAGATAACGAGAGAAATCTGGTACAAGCACAAAGAAAAGGAAGCGATGATGGTGCCGGAGCACAGTGTGCTTATTCTGATGAGCTCAGCTGAGCCAAACAGCCTCCACAGACTGCCAGCCGCTGAAAATAGCAGCCTATTTCAGTCAGATTGCTCTATGGGCATATTCACAGAAAGTAATTAAGATAACGAGCTCTTTGCTCTCCAACTTGTGGAAGTTGCAGCAAAGTGAAATTCAGTATAAACAATGAAGGAAGCACACACACCTGTGATATTATAGAAAAGTATCTCAGAGAAACAATGACGGGAACATTTTTAATTAGAACGGCAAACAAGCTGCTCGTCCATTTGTTGCCGTCGTTTGGGCATTGTGGTGCAGAGATCTGTTCAAAGGGAAGTGCTGGACGCATCCCTTTATATTCTCCCAGATATCTTCAAACGGTTTCTGTATATTTTTCACTTCTGTCACATGTTATAGTCGGTGTGGGTCCTTGTTTCACGCCAGTATGAAGTCCTCTATGGAAACAGCACAGTCATGGCTGTAAACAGAGGGAAGTGGAGCACGTCTTTAAAAAAGAAAAGTTTACGAATTTTTTATTATGTCACTGTTGGTCGCATGTGACTCAGTCATGAGTGGAGAAGTCAACTTTTCAATGAACAAAGTGCTTTTAATGATGTTTTGAGCTTGGTGGTATGAAACAATCCACAACTACACGTCACACACGATGCATTCAAGGACCATCGGAAAGATTAACATATTATTTTAAATACTTTAATAATCCCAGAAGGGAAATTGCTTAATGACCAGCAGGGGGCGCCACACCAATGCACTGGAGGCAATGCGGGTAAAGTGTCTTGCCCAAGGACACACAACAATGACTAGGGAGGAGCTGGGATCGAACCGCCAACCTTCCGGTTATTGGACAATCCTGCTCTACCACTGAGCCACTGCTGCCCTACAAATGTTCAACCATATTAGAGTTTCTCACTATGATTATTGCTGTTTATGTTATAATTTAAATTATTTAAATGCTGACTGAGTGTTTGTGAACGGCCTGTAGGTGGCAGAGCAGCTGTTTGTGAAAGGGGGTCACATTAAAGATGCCATTGAAATGTACACCACCGCAGGCCGCTGGGAGGACGCTCACAAGGTCAGAGTGGACACACACTGGAGCACAATTTATTGTTATAACCTTCACGTTACAGAAAAACCCAACACATGTTTGTGTTTTATCCCAAATGTCAGACTAACTCCTGAGTCTAACTTTGTTGTTGTTGTTGTTGTGTATTTGTTGCATAGTTGGCGGTGGAGTGTATGACGGAGGAGGAGGTCACAGCTCTGTACATCAGCAGAGCTCAGGAGCTGGAGAGAGACGAGAAGTTCAAGGAGGCTGAGAGGTGAATGAAAGTCACACAAAAAAAACACCGAAAACATTTTGAAGGCTCAGACTAAACCAGGCCGTCCTCTGCCATCACGCTGGCCCTGCTGTGTGTGCGTGACCATACAGGCTGTTTGCCACCGTGAAGCAGCCCGACCTCGCCATCACCATGTACAAGAAGAACCGGATGTTTGATGATGTCATCCGCTTGGTGGCCAAACATCACCCCGACCTGCTGACACAGACCCACCTCCACCTCGCTAAGGTACAGCATGCTGTGTTCACCTCAGTCTCTCAGCCTGACGATGCATTCAGTGACTGACTTCTTGTTAGTAAAGTTAACCCTCATGCGTTGTTCGGGACATTTTTGTCCTCTGAGAGAAATTTTTCTGTTTATTTTGGCCATAACTTTGTCAATATGTGAACAAATTCAATCATTTTTGCTCAACAAGCTTAATTTTACATAAATTTTGTTAATAGGATTTTAAAATTTTTCATAGGTCAACAGTACACTGTGGGCAAATTTTACCCACTTATGTGTTGTTCGGGACAAAAACGTCCCCTAACTAATTAAAAATATATCAGATAAATATTTTTTTGAATTTTTTTTGCATAGACCTTTTAATTAACTTCAGTTCTAATCAACAGTAGTGAAAAAATCATTTCCCCCCAGGATTTTAACCCTTTAATCACCAATTTTATAAGGGGTGGTGCTGAAAATTGGAAAAAAACACACAAAATGGCTCATTTTTAATAGAAAAGGTGAATGTGGACTGGATTCTTTTTAACCTTTATTACAGTCTTGGTCATGTCAAACATCAGTACAAAAATTGACTTTATTGCATCATTAGTTTTTGCACAGCACTGGATTTTCATTTTTTCTCCCATTTTGTCCCATAGACTTCCATTATAACCACACTTTTTTGACTGCACAGCCATGGCACTACATAATCATGCATTCTTGATTGTTGGTGGTTTACCCTGTTGGGAGGAGGTGAAATTTGTGATTTTTACAGTTAAAATCCTGGGGGAAAATGATTTTTTCACTACTGTTGATCAGAACTGAAGTTAATTAAAAGGTCTATGCAAAAAAATTTCAAAAAATATTTATCTGATATATTTTTAAAACTGTTAAACTTAGGGGACGTTTTTGTCCCGAACAACACATAAGGGTAGTGTTTGCGAACAGTGCATGAGGGTTAAGAGAAGTCTGTAAATCTAGAAGGATGAAATCCACAAAATCAGCAACAGCTGGTCTCCAGATGTTCAGATGGTTGTGTGTTCCTTTAGAGATCATGCACACATGAGTGCAGTCTCACTCTCTGCAGCTGTCCAGGTATCTTCTAAGAACAGCTGGTGAAAGGTCAGTTCTACATGATGCCGTATCTGTGTGTGTGTGTTGTGTGTGTGCTGTCTTTGCAGGAGTTGGAGGCTGACGTGCGGTTCTCAGAGGCAGAGTACCACTTCATGGAGGCTGGCGAGTGGAAGGCTGCCGTCCACATGTACAGAGTCAACGACATGTGGGAGGAGGCGCACAGGGTACGGACTGTTTAGTTCACTCTCTTGCCGCTAAATCCGTGGAGCAGCAAATAAAACCTTTTTTTTGTTGTGTGTGTCGGTCAGGTGGCAAAGAGCCACGGCGGTGCCAACGCCCAGAAGCAGGTGGCCTACCTGTGGGCCAGGAGTCTGGGAGGAGAGGCCGCCGTCAAGCTGCTCAACAAGTTTGGCCTGCTGGACTTCGCCATCGAGTCTGCTGCAAACAACTTGTGAGCATCACACACAGACCTGAAAATGACTGTCATTGAATTGAATGTGACCAGTTCTAGTGTCACTGTAAATCCATCTAAATCTACAGTTTGATGTTTATCAGCTCCTTTTCTGTTTTTTTCCAGCTCCTTTGACTTTGCCTTCGACCTGGCACGCCTTTCCTGTAAAGAAAAGATCCCAGAGATCCACCTCAAACATGCCATCTACCTGGAAGACGAGGTGAATCCATCAGTACCACCTCACACACACACACACACACACACACACACGTTACCTGCACACGTCAGTAAACTGATCATTGTGCACGAGTTGTTATGAAAAACTTCAGACCAGCCTCGTTCAGTAGAGGAGAGAATGCCCAAGCTTCTGCTCACAGTCACTGTTTGGTGTTCCAGGGAAAGTTTTCTGAGGCCGAGGTGGAGTTCGTCAAAGCAGGCAAACCCAAAGAAGCCGTGTTCATGTGAGTACTGGTGTTCGGATTTGCCTCATTTTGTGTGTAATTCTGCTGTAAAGTTGGACATTTTAAAGGTCGGGTGGGAGATTTCATTCTGATGCACTTTTTGTTAAATTAGTGTAACTTCTCTTTACAATCCGATAGCAACCGATTAGTTCGGCAGTTTCGTTTTAAAACGAAGAATATGAATCATCTGTGGAAGCTATAAAACGCTAAAAACATCAGCCAATCCTCCGGGTGGACCAAGCGGCAGCCTTCGGGGCTCAAAGTTGAAGCCCATGCGGAAGTGTCAAAACTTGTAATTCACGCTGCAACAGCTGGGGGTTGGCTCCAAAAGCGAGTCATTTCCCATAGACTCCCATGTTAAAATGGCCGACTTCACAGCAGAAATGAACATGTTTACGGCCTGGTACAAAAAAACCACTCTGGTCTCAGATGATAGGTTCTCTTCTAGTGTCAGTTGTACGGGGGGTGAATTTTTTTACAACTCACTTGTTTCAATGGTATTCTGACTTAAAATTACGCATAATTATGGGCGTTGCCGCTTGAGTGACAGACAGTTGCCGTATCACAGCGTGAGTTTCCTGCTTCCACGATCGCCCGCCCCTAAACCCCGCTCATGCTCCCCCTCTTTGTCCATATTTGGAGTTTTGGCAGACGTGACGCTGCCAACATGGCGGCGGTCATCAACGTCCTGGAACCTCCCACCGAGCCTCAAAACGGCTCTTCAGAAACAAACGGGTGACGTCACGGAAGCTCTGTCCATAGTTTTTACTGTCAATGGGGTGGACCCTGCGCGGAGTATTGGCTGGTTGTCACTCTCTTCCTGCTCTGCGCGCACCAGAGAGGTACGTGCATGATGGCCGAAGTCACAGACCGCAGCTCGTCTTCAGGTAATGCGCGTCCATGTGATTGGGAGGCGTGGCTTCGGGGTGAGCTCCGAGAGAAAGGGGCGTGTGTTTACTTTCCAAATCTGGCTGACTCTCACTGACATCTCCTTTTCAACATCTCCTACCCTACCTTTAAACATTTAGGTCTGTGGGGATTGACTCACTTTTGGAGTCGGCCCCTAGAGACTGCAGGATGTTGGTGTTTTTATATGAATCTGTTAGAGAAAGCTGATTTTGTCACCATAAAGATATTTATTGACTGATTGGATGGAGGCGATGATGACCTGACCGTGCTAACGCAGTTCGTTTTTAGTGGTGCCTGCTGAGCGACCTGTTTTTCTCAGAGCGTGTTTAAATCACTTCAGTGAACTTCCTCCACAGAGCTGCGTGTTCACTTCCTCCCGACACAGTGGGAGGCGTTCAGGAAGACATTTGAACTTTTAGTCCTTTAATAGAGAAAAAGCTCATTTTTAGCTTTTGTTTCCTGTGAACTGTTCCAGGTACGTCCACAACAAGGACTGGGCCAACGCGCAGCGGGTGGCTGAGGGCCACGATCCAGAGAGCGTGTCCGAGGTTCTGGTCGGCCAAGCCAAGTTCTGCTTTGAACAGAAAGATTTCCAGAAGGCCGAAGCCTTCCTGCTCCGAGCCCAGAGACCCGAACTGGCCGTTCAGTGCTACAAGGTAAAAACACAAAATGCTGCTTATTTAATTTTTGCTTCTTTGAAGGTTTAAGGATTTTATAGTTTTATTTTTATTTGTATCATTTTATTGATTGATCTCCATGACTGTATTGATCAGGATGCAGACATGTGGAGTGATGCCATACGTATCTGTAAAGAGTACATCCCCAACAAGCTCTCCAAACTCCAGGAGGAGTACGAGAGGGAGACGTCCAAGAAGGGAACCCGGTGAGATCTTTGCTTCTTGTGATGTTTGTTTTTACTTTATTCTAGTCTTTAATTTGTTTCGCCTCCATTTACCAGATGTCTATACAGCTAAATCAGAGCTGAAGCTTTAAACTAAACTCACCTGAAGCGTCTCTGCTCTGAAACATCCTCCTGCTTCTCCTCTGCAGCCCACCAACATCATCTATGCACAAAGAGCCAGTTTGATGCTTTATTAAAACACAGCTCGCTCGCATGTTATCCCAAATTGAAACTCCCGACGAGCAGCAGCTCGTTAGCCAGCAAACCAGCAAGCATGCAGCTTCTTATCCTCCTCCCGCGGCTGCTCCCTCTTTAATGACTTGTGGGAGAAAACATCAAAAGTTACCAGTGGAAACTCTCGGGGAAAAAAAAAAAGAGAAACAATGAATTATTCCTGCAGAGTTTACAGCCCAGGGTGCAGATAGGTGTTAGGCTTATGATGGTGGTTTGGGTCTGTACACACTGACACGCAGCATGTCTTCACAGGGAGGCTGCATCAGTCAGGGCGTAGTTACATATTAGTTCCTCATACTGGCTTAAATTATATAAATTATAGAATTTCTATGAATTATTCTGTCAGCATAGGGCTCTATGAGTTTTTAATGTAGGAGTTCCACCATGTTTAATAGTGCTTTTGTTGCCTGAGTGAGATAAATGGATGTCTGTGCCTTCCTGTGTGACTCGGTGTGTGTTTTGGTGGTTTTCAGGGGTGTGGAGGGTCTGCTGGAGCAGGCCCAGGAGTGGGAGCAGTCGGGCGAGTACTCGCGGGCGGTGGAGTGTTACCTGAAGGTGAAGGACGACTCCAACACGGCCCTGATGGAGAAGTGCCTGCTGAAGGTCAGCCTCTGATTTGACTCCTCCTCCTCCTCCTCCTCCCACCAGGTTTAACAGAATGAAACTGTACATGGATCCTATGGACACAGAAGAGTTCAGCTCTTCATTTAACATCATTTTTAGACTAAATTCAACAAGGCGTTGGTTCTTTGTAACATCAAATTCTTTGAATGGGTATCGTGAAAGTCTCTTGTTGATTGTTCAGCTTCCAGCACTTCCTGTTTCAGTGAACAATAGTGGCCGAGAGAGAGCATGTCTCTAAGGCCCCGTTCACAATGGAGAAAGTCATTCCAGCTAGAGTAGGATTGAATCCAGAGTCTTTAAACTGGATACATTCAGACCTGTTTTCAAATCTGGCTATCACACACGAGTGTCCGCGCTCAATCCGCTTTAATCCGGCTTGTTTGCTGTCCTCCAAACCTCTAGGTGGCGCCTCGTAATATACAGAATCCGTGTGCGCATGTGTCATGCTAATTTTTGTCCCGTGTTGCTTGTTTTTTTTGTTTTTTTGTCGGTTCAAAAAGCAGTTTATTCCGTTGTAGCCCTGTGGAAAATAAACTTGGAGCAAAGCTGTCGCAGTTTGCCGGTTGTTTACATGCGGCTTTTGTACGCGACCCGGACACTGTCCCTGTGAACCGGAAGTATCACGTTGCTAGTGGGCTTTGCTAGCTGCATTTGCGTGCAGACCTGAGCCACATTTGAGCCAATCCGGCTAGATCCACCTCCGAGAGGTGGATTGAAATCTATCCAGATATATCCGGATTTGCGATGTTCAGACTCAGAAAAAAACTATCCGAATATATCTAGATACGATTTCCCCAGTTTTTTTTTTCTTTTGTTTTGGAATATCTTCACCGTCAAAGAGTCAAAAGTATGAATCAGCCTTAACACAGGTCTCACTCACCAGGCGTAGAGCTGTTCAGATCAATCGGCGTTCCTATGAAGACGTACCTGCAGGGTGTGTTTCAGGTGTGGAACAAACGTGGATTGAGTCCCGGAACATTTTTTTTTCTTCTTTGCTAATGTTTGTCTTCTATACTTTGTTGACCTGATTGGTCAAAGTTAGCTTGTGATAGAGTGACAGATGGTTCGTCCAATCAGCTGCAAGTATTCTTTTGAATATGAGCCTGAGCTCCTCCTCCAGTTTCCTGTGATGATTCTCTGGAGTCTGGTCTTCTACTGAAAACCCTGATTGATTATTGATTATTGACAGAAACACACACAGTTTTCATTACTGTCACATTCAGCCCTGTCGGCGGTGGATGATGGATTACATATTGTAGATAACTGCAGCCTTTACACTAACAGTGTGTGAAGGGTAAAGGTCACTGTGTCAGCACTGTCAATGGATTTCTGCTGTGAGCGCACACACACACACACTCATGTTATTGACCTCAGTGCTGTGGAGATCCTTTGAAATTCGAATGGTCGGTCTCACAGCGCTGCTAAAGGAAAGGTCATGAGGTCGGGCCTTTTATTTCCCCCCCGTGGGAGTTTTTTTTGATTGGCTGAGAAAGCATCAGCAGTCTCATTTGCGTAATGACTGTTTGATCTGCAGGCGCTGATAGAGGAGGGTCACGGCGATCAATACACAACTCTCCTGTAGTCAGCTTAAAAATGTACATTAGCTTTAATTGCAATTACAGTAAAGAAATCTGAACATTTCAACGTGATTAATCATGAAAATGGAAAAGTAGAGGTCAATAAACAGGGCCTGAATGTGTACACTCTGTGTGTGTGTTCAGGCAGCAGAGCTGTCCATCAAATTCCAGAGTGGAGACCCGGTGTTGGAGGTGATCCAGACGGTCGGACCTCGACTCACACAGCTCAGGAAGTTCAACGTTGTGGGTTATAATTAAAAATACTGCACATTATATATCGAAGAAAAATCCTCAGTGGATGAATTCAAAATGTTTTAATGGTGCATTTTTCATGTGGAAGGCCGCTGATCTCTACTACAACGTGGGTCTGTACAAAGAGGCGATCGATGTCCTGATCGAGGGCGAGGAGTGGAACACAGCCAAGAGAGTCGCCAAGGATGTGGAGCCCAGGTTTTTAAAAACACACACACACAGAGTTCTTATCACAGAAAAGGACTGACACTGAATTCAGACTCATAGGAAAGAAAAGAGACATGCTTTAGTTTTCGTCTTTATTACACAGAGCATAGATAAAGGCAGGAAATTGTCTCTGAATAATTATCATATATTCCGGCAGGTATGAGGACTACGTGGACCAGAAATACAAAGAGCACCTGAAGAACCAAGGCAGAGTGGAGTCTGTAAGAACCCTTTGTTACAGAGTCACAGTATTTTAATCTTAATCTGTGTGCTAATGTGTCAGAGCTGTTCACATGGTGACAACCTGTGTGTGTGTGTGTGTTCAGCTGGTGGGTGTGGACGTCATGGCAGCTCTGGACATGTATGCAGAGAGAGGACAGTGGGAGAAGTGTCTGGAGACGGCGTCCAAACAGGTACAGCTCCACCTCCTCCTTCCTGTCCTTGGCCTCTCTGCCTTAGGCTTTCCATGTCTGTGGAAGGAAAAAAGAGAGATGTAAAGTTTTTTTTTTTCTGTCTTTCTGCACGTCAGAACTTTAAAATCCTCCATAAGTACGTCGCTCTGTGCGCCACACACCTCATCAAGGAGGAAGACGCTCCTAAGGCTCTGCAGCTTTACATTCAGCACGGAGTTCCACCAAACCCTCAGGTACACACACACGCACCTATATACACACACACACAAACACACACCCATACACATGCACCTATATACACACACACACACACACACACACACACACCCACACACACACACCCATACACACACACCCATACACACGCACACACACACACACACGCACACACACACACACCCATACACACACACACACACCCACACACACGCACACACACCCATACACACATGCACACACACGCACACATACACACACACACGCACACACCCATACCCATACACACACACACGCACACATGCACGCACACACATGCACACACACCCATACACATGCACGCACACCCATACACACATGCACACACCCATACGCACACACACTCATACACGCACGCACTCCCATACACACACACACACCCATACACACACGCACGCACACACACACACGCACGCACACACCCATACGCACATACACGCACATGCACGCACACACACGCACACACACCCATACACATGCACGCACACCCATACACACACACACACCCATACACACACACCCTGCTGCTGACTTAAGCTCCTTTAAATTAACATTTAAGATTAAAATTAATCTTTGCTGTAAATTATAACCAAATTGTTAAAGATAAACTGGAATAAACTCCATTGTGTAGAAAGACAAAGCGTTCTGCAGCAGGGCGGCCATGATTGAGTCACGTGACGAGCAAGTCACATGACAAATAAAACATATTTGATAAGATGCAGCACAGTCCAAAAACATAACAAACTAAGTGTAACATGTTTCGTATATTTATGTTATGCTAACTGCTGACCGTGTTCTGTCCGATCAGAATTTCAACATCTACAAGCGGCTCTTCCTGGATCTGATTAACCTCCCTGACAGCGACGGACCCGAGTCGTACCGCACGTGGGCCGACCTCCGCAGCTTCCTGCAGCTGCTGGTAAACCCACCACAACATGAAGACCAGCCTGTGTGTGTCTGAGGTCCGGTCCTGTGTCTCTAAACCGCCTGTTTGATTTCAGTGCGAGAACTTGTCCAAGTCAGCCGAGGCCAACTCTCCAGCTCATGAGGACTTTGAACAGATGCTGCTGATCGCACACTACTGCGCCACGCGATGTGCCGCCAAGGGCGTCGATCAGCTGGTACAAAAAAAAAAAAAAATATTTCAGCTCAGATTTAAAAAAAATTTGTTTCCTCGGCCACAAATTGAAATTTCTTCTTCTGTGGTGTGTTTTTTAGGCCAGCATAGCGGTCAAGCTGTCAGTGTCTCTGCTGCGTCACACGGAGCTCATCCCTGCAGACAAAGCTTTCTACGAGGCCGGCCTGGCCTGCAAGGTGCGTCCAGCAGTCCAGCAGACTCTTTGGTTTTGTCTCCATGTCCATATAAAACACAGCTGGGGACAGAGTTCCGTCCAATCCACTGATAGATTTCAGTTCTCTCTGCTGAATCTCAGAGTTCTGGTCCAATCTGTTTTTGATTCACGGGCCACAGTTTGATCATATTTATACGCATCTTAAAGCTCCTTTGTTCCTTTGACCACCTTGTTTGTTGTCTTTGGGGAATCCAGAGCTGATGTAAATGTGGATTTTTCTTTGCGTGGTGTGTTCTCTCGGTCAGGCTCTCGGCTGGGACAACATGGCCTTCATCTTTCTCAACCACTTCCTGGATCTTTGTGATGTAAGTTTGACAGAAATCTTCCCTCTCTGCCTGTAAACTGTCCATCAAACCATGAACACCTGATCCATGCAGACCGTTAGGGGTTAAACCGATCATTGATAGCCGCTCCTCCTCTCTTTCCCTCTCTGATTGGTTGGTTCGTCTCCAGGCCATTGATGAGGGAACTCTGGACACTCTGGACCACTCCGACTTCACGGACACCGACATTCCCTTCGAGGTTCCAGTTCCAACCAAAATCTGCGTCACGGTAAGAAGTGGCATCATCAACCCCCCCCCAGCACCCACCACCCCCGACCCCTCCACCCGCAGGGGGCACCACGGTCAGACTGACGGATGGAAGCAATATTGGTGCTGTGCTACAAATCCAATCCGCCGCACTCAGTGTCACATTCCGCTGTTTATAAATGAGAACACATGGAGCTCATGAAATCATTAGTGTCAGCGTCAGCTGATCGTCAGCTGCTCTTCAGTCACATGACTCATCCGTCTGTTCAGTGGTGCGGCAGCGACGAATCCGGCCTCGTCATGGAAACATCTGGTTTCACATGTTAACCCTATAATTTAGCATAATGTCATAAATGTGTGTGTGTGTGTGTGTGTTCCAGGATGCCCGGCGGGAGGAGATACGAGACTGGATCCTGATGGTGTCCATGGACAATCGGTTGGAGCAGGTCCTGCCGCGAGACGAGAGGAACACATATGAAGGCTCGCTGGTGGCCTCCAACACCGGCCTGCGCTCGCTGCCCTGCGTCCTCACCGGTAACACACACACACACACACATCCACCCTACACAGGATGGAGGTAAAACAGAACATGGCTGCTAATAATTCTTCTTCTGTGGTGCGTTCAGGGTACCCTGTGCTGAGAAATAAGATCGAGTTCCCCTCTGCGGGAAAAGCCGCCAACAAAGAGGACTGGAACAAATTCCTCATGGCCACAAAGGTAAGAAGACATCCTGTTCACAAAATCTGTGTGTGTGTGTGTGTGTGTGTGCAGCATTGTGATGTCACTTCCTCTCTCCGTGTTCTCTGATTGGTTGTCGCGTCCATCTGCAGACGTCTCACAGTCCGGAGTGCCAGGACGTCCTGAAGTTCGTCAGTGATTGGTGTGGCGGTCTGCCGGCCTCAGGTTTCTCCTTCCACTGACACAAACTCCGCGTCTGCTGCGCGTTCTTGTATTTTACATTTGAAAAACCATTTCATGTTAGAATAGAATAGAAAATACTTTATTCATCAAATATCAGGTATACATATAAGTCTAAATCGGATTGTGCAATTTTGGTGTGACTGACTCTTCGGTCGTTTTTGTCTGATGTCTTCAGTGCGTCTGTGGTTTCTGGTGCCTTTGTTAGGGACTATTTCTAGCGGCGGATTAATCCTCGTTTGGTGCACTGAACTGAACTCTTCAGTCACACCGGGCTGAGATCCGTCAGTTTCTCATCAGATCAGCTTTTTGTGCTCCGACTCGTCAGTTTTTTTATCCCGTGACTCCGTGTCGCCATGGAAACACGCTTCATCCGTCTCTTTCTTTGTGTCCACGCTCTTCCTCTCTCAGGACGGCATCACTGAACAAAAAACAAAAAAAAAAAAGCTTCCTCTGCAGGTTTTCAGTGAAGACTTCTGTCTGCAGCAGGGTTTATACTTATTGATCAGGTGACAGGAAGGACCTCTCCTCTGTGAATGTGTCGACGCCTTCTGTGTCTGATATGGGATGTGTTTTGTTTAATAAACAGAAGGAGCTGTGAGCATCACACTGTTTCAATGTGCAGTCTGAGTTACTTTCTGTTTATATATATATATATATAATTTAGGGTCAAAGGTCAAATTACAAACACATCACAGATGGTTTGTTTTACCAATCAAATCATAATACCAATCATTTTCATCATAAAATCTGCTGCACCGAGACTTTTATTTTGAAAAAAAAAAAACACTTCAGGAAGTCATCAGGTCCCTTTAAACATTTTATTTTCCCACAGATTTAATTTGAACTGACACTCAGGGCTCGTGGTGATTTATTCATCATCCTGAAGAGAAAAGGCTTCAGCTAGAATGTAGGATTGAATTTGAAGTGTCTGATCGTTCCAAAATAATAATAATACATTTTTTTTAGATTCTTAAAAAAATGTCCCAAATTTAATATATAATCCGGGATTATGTCTGTTTTTGTGGTTTATAATGATGAAAGACAGAGAAAAAAAAACAACAAAACCATATTTATTTTATTACCTTTTATTATTCAGCTCATACAGAACAACACACACACACAACTAATGCATTCATTTTCCATAAAAAATGTACACTGTCGATAACATAAACTGACACTTTATATATTTTCTATATAAATAGTCTGTCCAGATTTATTTTCATGTTGTCTGAGTCTGATTCACACAGAGACCCGGGGTGTTTCTGCCACACACACACAGTACATACAGCACAGTACATACGGTACATATATACGGTATATATATACGTCGTCTGTTTCCAGCAGAGCCAACAAACATCTATAATCAATACGGCAGCCTGTGGGAGATGCATTAGTGAGTAAGAACACAGGAGACTTCCTGTTTGATCTGAAGCCATCAGTCATTGGTTTGTAACGTGGGCTGGAGGACAACACGAATACACAACAGGACAGAAAGTATGGAGCAAAAAGAGTCTGATTAGAACCACTGATCCATGCAGAGTGACAGGAAATGAACAGGAAGCAGCGACACACCGTGTCCTCCATGCTACACATCATCCAGACGTGCATATTTAAGGCCTCTCGTGTGACTTAAACTGTAGCTTTTTTTGATGTTTCATGATGAATCGATGAATCTTCCAGGACGTTAGGTGGACCTGCAGTGTTACACCGTCCTGTTAATAGAGTCCTCCTGAGGCTGAGTGAGAGCGAAGGAGGTGACGGAGGATCATGAAAGCAGGAAGTAAAGAAACTTCTGCTGTTTTACCTGATTTAATTCTCATTTGTTTTGTTGTTTGGATAAAAATTGGTAGTAGCGCCCCCTAGAGCTCGGATGCAAGCATCTACAGTTCAACCTGACACTTCGGTCACCAAAACTGAACTCTTGCTTTATGCTAACATGCTAACATTAGCCTAAAGGATGAAACAGAACCAACAACAATGGACATCTTCATTATTACCGCCCCCTGCTGACAGCAGGACTTACTGCATCTAGATTTTTCTTATGCTAGCAAATCCATCTTTTGGACCCCATCCATCATCCATTTGGACCCCAACCCCCTCCTGAAGCTGATGTTCTCCTCTCATCCTGTCATACTTGCTTCTGCCACAAGGAGGCAGCTGATTCTGACAGGCTGATAAATCAGGCAGACGTTCTTGCAGGGCAAATGTTTGGAGTAATAGTTTCATGTAATTTTTGGTTTGGAAAAATATGGTTATTAGTGCACCCTCTTGTGGTCGGTCTTGGTATTGCATCGGCGGCTGAGATTCGGCCGCTCTCTTGGCATTCACCGCGTGCCTTAATTGTATGGACATTTAAATCAAGGTCCGCTGTGAACACGAGGAGAGACAACCCACATGTGACATGCACTCTGCTGCAGCTTCGTCTGTCCGTCTTCATCCCGTCTCTCAGCGCAGGTCTGTCCTGTGTTAACATGCAGGAGGAGGAGGAGGCTTCTATGTCCCGAACTCTCACCTCCTGTGTTTCTGAACCACAGACCTCCACAGACCCGTCCATTACCTTTGATTCAGGAGAATTTGGAGGGACATTTATTTGCTCATCTTTCTCACAGTGCATCATATTTTAAGGCAACAAGCAGCTTTGTTATCGCCTGTCTGTGGCGCTTCCTACAGCCCACAGGAGCCTTTAAAGATGATGTAGATGTCCAGAAAGATGTGTAAATATGAGTGTGTGTGTGTGTGTGTGTCAGGGCCTTGTCCGGGATGTCCTACTGACCTCCAGATAACAAGCGACATGCAGGACGTCCACAGGGACAGATTATTGAGACTCTTTGTGGATTAAATTAGCACAATGTATGCCTGGTACTACAAACACTGGATTTAATGGACATCAAAGGGTTAGTTTACAACATGTTGGTCTTCCTGTACCACCTAATGAGTCGTATGATGTGTGTTAAAAAGAGGGATTAAGGCAAATTTCAGATTATTAACCTCTTCCTGGATTTCTTGCTCTTCAGTTTGCATTGCACACTCAATGCAAAAACACCAGCGTGCTCCTTTAAGCAGCACTGCGGACCATTAAAGCATCATCCTCCGTTATCCAGCAGCAGCAGCAGCAGCCTTAATGTACGTTCTTATACAGCACTGCATTAGTGACACAGCTGCAGGGGAGGAAGCTGCTGCTGCTGCTGCTGCTGCTGCACATCTACTCCACATGAGCACACAGCCCTGTCAGCTCAGAGGGACGTCAGGAAACCACACAACGATCAAATGCTTCTTCTGCAGATGGACCACCACCACCATCATCATCCTCATTATCCTCCTCTGTGCTGCTCAAAGGCTCTCCGGCAGAGCAGAGGAAGAGATGGACCCATCTGCAGCCTCATTACCCGCTGAAATGCTAATGACCCAGATAGCTCATGTAGGCTAAAAATGCAGAGAGGAGGGAGGGAGGGGGAGGATGGCTGCCTTTGTGTGTGTGTGTGTGTGTGTGTGTGTGTGTGTGTGTGTCAGAGCCTATATGAAACATTTTTGAACAAAACTCAAACACAAATGACTCACAACAAACCTGACCCTGAATAAAAAATAACATAAATCTGATGATTTATTTCTAATAATATTCAGACTTTTAGCCAATCAGAGTCAAACATCAGATTTTATATTTGTAACGGGATCTGGGTGTGAATCCTCTGTGTGTGTGTGTGCAGAATTTCACACATGACACAGAAATGAGAAGTTCCGCAGAGCACGACAGCTCACTGCGGCGTTTGGAGGAGCGGGTTTAGCGCAGATGAAAGGAGCTGATGAAGGTTAGACATGACAGAAAGAACACATCTGATGTCATTTAAAACAAAATGTGTGCAACAATACCTCTGAGCAGCGGGGCGCAGGCTGAATGGCGCAGATTCGCTCGGTTTTATTTGACCCATTCTTCAAAAGAAACAATCAGACCTCCGTGAAAACACACCGACGCAGGAGGGTCAGTGTAGCCGGCGATGGAACGCTTTACCCCGGCTTAATGTGCGTGCGTAGCTCGGTCCTCTCCTCTGGAGGTCCATGCAGGGATGCTGAGGATGCGGAGGAGGAGGGGGGGATGATGCGGAGGAGGAGGAGGGGAGGATGCGGAGGTCGGACCGTCCTTCCTCTGCAGATTTTCTGTTGTCTCTCCGGTGAAGCGCTCGAAGCACGAATAGTCCATCAGAGAGCCGAACAGTATCCCGAACCTTCAGGAGGAGGAAGCAGGTTCTGTGTGTGCTGGGTGCAGGCAGGATGGAGGCAGAGGAGCTGGGCGCAGTCAGATGGAGAGAGGAGAGAGGAAGAGGAGGGGGTGGTCCTCTGAAAGAGAGGGAGTCAGATGGTTTGTACATCCTCAGCTTCCAGCTCCGTCCTCCCTCTCCTCCTCCTCCTCCTCCTCTGAGGATGGAGAGAGGAAGGAAAGGAGTGAAAGCATCTGCCTCATCAAACAGATGCTAAACTGTCACTCTGTGTTTCAATCCAAATGATTTAATCCAAAAATATGTGGACACTCAAACCTTTAAGTGTAAAAACCCTCCACTCCTGTGGGATTAGCTGTAGCATTAGCACACAGTTAGCCTATTCCTGTATCCAGGAATGTGGCTGAACAGACGACAGCGTCGTCGTTAGTTAGCTAGGAAGCTAACAAGCTAATTAGCTAATTAGCAGGAAGAAGAAGAAAACAGAGCAAACTGTTAGCACTGCTGCTACCTGCCGCTCTTTAGCTGTAGCATTAGCACACAGTTAGCCTATTCCTGTATCCAGGAATGTGGCTGAACAGACGACAGCGTCATCGTTAGTTAGCTAGGAAGCTAACAAGCTAATTAGCAGGAAGAAGAAGAAAACAGAGCAAACTGTTTTCTTCTTCTTCCTGCTAATTAGCTTGTTAGCTTCCTAGCTAACAAGCTAAGTAGCTAATTAGCAGAAAGAAGAAGAAAACAGAGCAAACTGTTAGCACTGCTGCTACCTGCCGCTCTTTAGCTTTAGCATTAGCTTGCTGTTAGCTTGAACACATCACAGCGGCCATCACTGTTGGTGAGTTTGCTAGCTATCAGCTATTTAGCCTTCCACGTGTGGAGAAAAAAAAAGTAGTTAGCTTCTTTTGTTGGACGCTAACTGCTGTCCTTCTGTTAGCTAGGCTAATGTGATAAGCTAGGCTACATAAACCAGTGGGGCGTCAGAGCTTGAACTGTTAGCCGAGTTGCTAATGGTTTTCAATAATTAGCAACTATTTTTAATGGAATTAGCTTTAGCATTGATCTATAATTAGGATTAACAGCTCATACCAAACATTACTGTTGATTAGCTTGCTAGCTAATCATTATAATAATAATTTAGGTGACGTTTTTTAGGGCCTTGTTGATGACATCATCAACACACATCTGTCCCTTATAAAATGTGCATTATGAGCTGAAATGGGGGCAGCGCCTCCTTCTGAGGATCATTTTTATGGTGATTAAAAGTGTAGGTCACACTCCTTTGTGACATTTGAGAAAAATTAAATATCAAATGTCATCTAATATTCCACTTTTAAAAAGGGCGAATGTAAATTATTCATTCTTTCTGGCCCATTTTCAGCCTCAGAAACAAAATGTGTGCAGCTGCCAGAAAGTGTGCCGCCGCTCAATGAGGAACAATTTTCAGAGAAAGACACAAAACTCAAACTTTAATGGTTAATTATTAAAGCAGCTGTGGCGAGTTTAAAGAGCAGCCTTATCAATAAATCATCCTGTGTACTCCATTCACTTTCAACCATTTAATGCTGTTAATGAAAGTACACACTGACAAGAGGACACTTATTGATTTACTATATATAAAAAAAAACAGTCGTGATTCCACCGTAATGTTTTACACACGCCCTGTGTGTGTGTGTGTGTGTGTGTGTGTGTGTGTGTGTGTGTGTGTGTGTGTGTGTGTGTGTTGGGTAAGCTAGCCTGCTGCTGTTAATGAGTGCTGTTATGCTAACGAAGCAGTGAGCAGCTAGCGTGCAGCCGGCCGGAGTGTGTCACTGCTGCCGCTGCGGCTTCGATGGTCTCCTCCTCCAGGCTCCGTCTGGTTTGGCGTCACTTCATCAACAGTAGGATGGGAGACATGGCCTCCAAAACCCAAATGCCGACCCCAGAGACAGCGCTGCCAGGGCGGCCTGACAGCAGCATGAAAGTGTCCGGTAAGAGCCAGCTGCGTCCTGCTAGCTTTAAGCTATGCTAACGACGTGATGTAACTTTATGTTACGTAGCACATCAACGCGGAAGGTTTGCCGCTGTGTTTTGTGTGTGTTGTGACACGTGTGCGGCTAACGTGTGTGCCGGCGACGTTCATTTGTAACAGAAACAGCGTTAGTTATAAAGGTGTAATAAAGTTCTTAAGTAACTACAAATGTAGCAGCAGGTTGCACCGGCTGCTACTGTTTACACAACAGAGCTGGTGGTGCGCATGCGCAAATCAAACTACCGGCAGTGTTGTAATGTTTGACCTCGAATATTGTATAAGAACACGAGTTATTCACTTAATACCGTAATACACGTAGTAATATAGAACTCTGATTAGTTTGATTGCTGCAAAAGGCAAATATTACTGTTTCTATTAATTTAGGACAATTTGTACAAATCTCGGCAGACCTGTTTGGTTCCGTTGCCATGGAAACACCCTGCCCCACTCTACAACACGTTCTGGTTAGTCTCAAAATAAGTTCCACCTGGTGTGTCAGACTGACAAACATGTGTGTGAGGTATTTGGATTATATAATATCACCTAGAAACAAATATTTATATTGATTTTATTGCAGTTTAAACAGTTCCTGCTTAAATGTGTCTTAATTTGGAGGCACCTATAATATTCTTGACATGTTTAAAAGCACTTTCATATGAAACTTTGTGGGGAAAGTCTCACCTAGAGACATTTCTGGTCTGTTTTCGTGTGAACGTTAAAGCACATAGGACGTAAATAATTGTCCTTTATTCAAATCCAAACTGTGAAGGTTCTGTGCTTCATCTAAACATGTGCAAAAAATGATAGCATAAAAATAATTATTGGTCGACCAGCTAGATTAAATATTTGTAGTCTGGCATAATTTCGGTGGAGAGCAGGCAGTGTGACATCAGTGCTGCTCGTTAATAATCCATACATCTGTCGGCTTGTTAAAGATAACTGTCACCAGCTTAAACATCAGTGTGTTTAACTGTGCGACAGAGAGGTGTGTGTGTTTGTGTGTGTGTGTGTGTAAACAGGCCGACAGCAGCACTAAGCTGGCAGTCGGGGCAGTTGGCACCAACCTGCCCCCTCTTCACTACAAGTGAGGGCGCTGAGTCCTGGCACATGATGAATAGATCTGCACTGGCACTGAACAAAAGACCCGACACACACACACACACACACACACACACACACACTCTGCCCTTTATAATGGCCTTTGGTAATAAGCAGCAAGTGTAAAGGTTGTGGTGTGAATGGAGCGTTGAGGATATTGACTCGGTGGTGTTTGGGTTCAGTGTTAAAGAGACAGAGAGGAACGAGGAAGAGGAGGAGGATCAGATGTTGAGTGATTTTAAATGTAGTTTGTATTGAGTGTTTTGGCTGGACCGGAGGGGGTTGGACCGTGGAAGGAGGATGTGGGAGTGAAGGGGTTAGGAGGGTGTGGGTCCACGGTGAGAGGACGATCGGGGACGGAGGGACGGACGGGAAGGTTCAGACGGAGCGGCAGACATGCTGGAGCGTCGCCAAGGCTTCCCGGGAACGCTGCCACGGTCGTGAGGAAGGCGAAGAGAGAGCGAGGGAGCACGGAGGGAAAGCAAGGAGCCATGCCTGCAGTGGAGGGACCTGCCAGGGCTTCCCCTCCTTTGTCTGCCTGGCTCAGGGCTGCAGTGCCAGAGGAAATCAAGAAACGTCCAGGCGTGCTGGTGGAGGAGGAGGAGGAGGAGGAGGCGGAGGAGGACGGGGACGAGCTCAGCCTCCACTCTGAAAGGACAAGAGAGGAAAAGTATTTCCAACGGACTGAAACTCAGCTTCTGCCGGGTCAGCGGAAAACCAGCAAAAAACCAAAACACTTGTTTTCTCTTTTTAAACTAAACCGCGACCGCAAAGCCCGACAACACACACGTCAAAGAGCCGAACATCATCTGACGTCTGACTCCCAGCGTCAGCCAGACGGAGGCCGTCCCTGTGCCCGGCACAAGGTTTGTCTGTGAGTGCTTGTTGGTCTATTGTTAGCCTTTGTTCGTTTATTGTTGTCAACAGTGAGATGTAGAGAGAGGTTAGGTGTGTGTTGGAGGACAGGAAGCTGGCCGAGCAGGACCAGGGACACACAGAGACCAAAGTCTGGGTTTTCAGTGTTGTCACACCGCTGATGGGGTTAATGGTGTACTGAAAGCTTTGTGTTTCAGAGTCCAAGCTAAACACACATGAGGCGATGACCAGGTCTGGGAGGTGGGTGTTTGGCTTTGGTCTCACCTGAACGTCTGTTTAGAGGCTCCTCTGGAGCTTTTGTAGTAAACAGAGAGTAGCACGGTGAAAACGGGTTCAGAGGACCGGTCGTCTGCCGGATATCTCGAGCTTCAAAATAACGTCTTTAAGAAACTTTGTGAAAAATCGAGACGTCAGACACAAAAGTAGCAGCAGAGGTCACGCAAAACATACACACAGCACAGCTAGCTTTAGCTTAAAGAGTCCCTGATTGGCACTGTTAGCTTACCTGGTTAGCCCAACCAACCAAAACCAGGTCAACAAGCAGGACTCATTCATCCAGAGGCTGATAGCCAGAGTCCTGAACTCCCCATTGATCCAAGTACAGGCCAGGAGAAGGAGCACAGATGGAGCTGAGGTGGGCGGGCAGCCACAGCCTGAGTGGGTAGGGCACCTGTCAATCAAAGGCCCTAATTATGCAAGATGTTAAGTCTTAATACAGTTAAGTTGTCCAGTTGTCCACCGACTGGAAGGTCGGTGGTTCGATCCCCGCCCTGGCTGCAGGCCAATGTGTCCTTGGGCAAGACACTTAACCCTTAGGTTTCTGGTGTGTGACCATTTACTCTCTTATGAAGCCAGCCCCTAGAGGCTGTGTGGTGAACTGCAGTTGTTGTTGTCCATGTTATGTTGAAGTGTCAGTTTCTCAGTTGAACTCACTGTTTTATTTTGGCGGTCTTCTTCCCCTGTGTGTTTGGTTGGTTTTACTTCCTGTTGTTGTATCCTGCCCCACATGTGTCACTCCCACCTGCTGCATTTACTCCATTTACATTTCTTAACTCTTGACAGGCTGGAACACTGCGATGTTCACCTCACCAATGTAAAACACCTTCTTTACTTCAAACTTTACAGCAACAGCATTAAACAATATGGTCCAAGACAGGAACATACATCTATCCCCCACCCCCCATCCTCCTTCACACACACATAGAAAAATGTGCAAACAAAGGCCTAAGGAAGAGGTTAATGTCCCCCTCATCAGAGCGTAATGCAGATGTGTTCAGACATCCAGCAGCTGCTGTTTGCACAGTCTTTTAATTAGCAGGAGGACGTGTGGGTGTAAATCATCATCGGTGCAGCTCGGTGTCTGGGAACGTGTCATTTTATTTTGGAGGCTGACATAAATATCTGGAGTGATATGATGCTAACGAGGAATTTAACGAGGAATGTTTGTTGTGCACAAGCTGTGAGCAGACAGCAGATTCTCTGACGTTGGTGAAACCTGGATCACATGTTAAAGGACTCTTTGGTGTATCTTTGTCTCAGCCGTTACCACGGCAACGCAGACGGGGGCGTACAGCAGCGGAGCTTTGTTGCCTACGCTGTGATCACATGACCTTCGTCGTTTAGAGGTGACTGTGAGACATCAGTCTGATGTTTAGCATTAGCATTAAGCCAATCGGATCCATACAGACAAAAGGTGTCTGAGCCAATCAGAGGAGAACTGGTGGTCATGGAGGATTATGTGAAAGTTGATATAATATGACACATAACACAGTAAAGAAAGGAACGTAAACCACTCCTGTAGCTAATACCAACAAGCTGACATGATGCTAAACTGCTAGAAATGTTTCTGTGTTTCTGTTCAGGACATTAGCTGTTTGCTAATACATTAGCATACATAGCATTTTCTAACCTGGGAGAACACAGCCGTCGTTATTAGGAGACAGTTTTATTGTCTGCATATTGTGCGCTCTGCTGTGGTGTTGTCATGTAGCTCATATAAAGTTGGAGAAGCATCTTGTAGATGGAGAAGTTTCCCTTGTAATGTGTGTGGATGCTCTCATTCATCCAGGTCGTGTTACGTCCGAGAGTTTAAACCGAGGCGGCCTTTACTGTAACATGCAGGAGGGACCCATCATCCACCAAGTCTGATTCCCTGCAGCACAACCTGTCTCACAACTAATGGCTGTGAGCGATCGATGGAGCCACAGGGCAGCTCATGCACACGCATGTGGAGGCTGATTAACCTACAGCACCACCCTCACTGCACTCACAGCTGTCAGTGAAGTGTTTCAAAAACGATGAAGAGTAGGAGTACAAAAGAGGAAACACGCTGAAGGTGCAGGGATGATTAAACTCACACCTGAAGGGCCATGTACAGAGATCCTTCTGGAACTCCTGAGTTAAATGTTTTCTTGTGAGTCCCCAGTTGTCATTTGGACCTCTTGGTGCTTTGATTTGTGCTGATGGATGATGCCGTGCCCCCACCCTGACTGTCTCTGGTGGAGTAAAAATGTTATACAAGGTGCTTCAAAGGCCGTCAGACAGAGAGCCCTTATCGAGCTGCCGTCTTACACGACTAACCCCTGACCATGTGTTGTTATTGTCTTCTCTTACGTTGCGTGTGTTTTAAGTGCAGCCCGTCCCTACCAGGAAAACATGGGATCAATAATGGAGTTCTGAGAAATAATCATTAGGTTTTTTTTTTCCCAGATGGATGATGACGGCATGACTACGTTCATGCGTTTCAGCCAGTTGTCCGGTGTTGTTGGGGGGCGGGGCTTAACCATCGTCCATCACAAAGTCTGACTGGACACGTTGTCAGGTGTCAGTTAAAGGGACCAGGCCCAGACCCGGGGTGGATTTTCCTCTAAAAGTCCCCATCTCTGATGCAGTGTAGCTAATGCTAACTGCCCCTGTTATTGCTAGCAGAACACCTCACACTCGTCTTAGTGCTTTACTATGTAGCGCTACAAGCTAATGTAGATGAAGGTGTAAAGCTGTGAGCCGTGATCTGGTGGTGGTTCTTCTGGTTTTAGAGGTTAAGTGATGTTGCGCCTGCTTTAATGTTTGATGTTTTATTCATTGACAGTACATCTGATTTAAATGCCTCATTATCAATAAGAGTTATATGCATGTGGATTCAAACTCCAGTTTATACACACAAAGATGAATTTGTTTTAGACGTTGTATTTAGACCATATACTCTGTGACCAGTAAAACAGAAGTTTTCTTAAAAATTGTCATGTTTACTCCAACATGTTTAAAATCATTCAGCCTCTCCTCAAGATGGAGGAGGCAGCCAACAGCAGAATGGTAAGGATAAGGCTGACGGTTGTAATGATGGGCAGTAATGAAAACGACGAAGGCAATCAGAGCAGCTGATTGAGAAGCTGAGAGAGGGGGAGAGAGAGAGAGATGTACTGTAGCAGGTAGAAAGCATGGATAGGGAGATGGGTGGAGGAAAGGGTGATAAGGAATGGGGGAGGAAGATGAAGAAAGCAGGCAATCAGAGAGACACACAGGCGGAGAAGAGGTTGGTGCTGGTGGTGGGGGTGGTGGTGGTGTTACTTTGTAGATTTAATTGCAGTGCAGTTGAGGCAATCTTTACTGTGCGTGTGTGTGTGTCCAATCTCCAATCTCCCCTAACCAGACATTAGCTGCAGCGCTTCATTTATCACTGTCACATCTGGAGCTCCAGAGGGGGGGGGGGGGGGGAAGGGGGGAGGAGAGGGGGGACTCAGCCCAGGCTGGAGCTCGTCTCCTGGTCAGGGCAGCGCAGTGAGGACCAGCTCTGCAGCAAGGAGGCTGAAAAAAGACAAATATTCAGTGATGCTATGCTAACCTGATAGCCGAAGCATCCATCCAGCATCTGAAGTCGCTGAAGAAGCTGCTGTCTACAAACATGATTGGACATTCTTTACAGGGTTGTAATTACAGCCGCAAACACTAGTTGGCACTGTCTGTGCTGTCATCTTTCCTATTTATGTTCTCCAAAAACTGCTCGGTGAGAGGACGGCCGTGAGGTGGTGAACGATTTGTTTTCTAGGGGTTTTCATTGATCAGTTAGTTTGAAGAAGTTCATGATGGGTGAAGGTCGTGTCCAAGCTGGACTCAGCAGTTTCTGCTGTTTACTGATGAGACGATGGAAGAACGCAGGAGTCTGACTCCCGTCCTGCACTTTATCCAGTAAAAGTCATCGTTACAGAGTGAATTCAGTGCTGAGCTGTTTATTCTCCTGGATTTTATCTGTGGCGTCACTACAGAAAATTAAAAAGAGATGAAAAGGCCACGCAGATAAACCCGAGTGTACCGAGTGCTGATTGGCTGATTCTGGAGCTGTTCTGCCTGCTTTCACACACACACACACACACACACACACACACACACACACACACACACACACACACACACACTCTCTCTCTCTCCATTAGTGCTGCTCTATTTCAGCTCAGGCCTGTGTGTGTGTGTGTGTGTGAGTGTGTGTGCGCCACAGATGTCACCATGGATAAAGGCCTGTTCTGTGATCAGGCTTATTATTGTGACAGGATTTAGGAAGCTGGAGAGGAGACTGGGAGGCACACACACACACACACACACACACACACACACACACACACAGTGTACCTAACATGAAGTGGCTCAGCGCTGTTTGATGTGAAGTGTCCTGAAGTGCTTTCTAACCTCTTCCACCGCTCTTTACCACCAAATAAAATGAGTGTCTGCCACAAACAGTCTCAAACTGTCTGTTAGAGCTGGATTAAGATTAAAAACAATCCACAGCCTCCTGTTCCAACCATAACAGAGGCGTCAGTCATGCAGCGCAGCAGAGAAGGAGATCATTTGTGTATTTTTGGATTTTTAATATTTCTGCGTTTTCAGGCTGCTTATGCAAATGCAAACACACAGACACACACACTGAAAAATGAATTCAATTAATCAACAAGAAGCGTTGTTATCTTCCCTGGCGAGATAAAGTGGACCAGAAGAAGAGGCGTCTCAGCAGCGCCGCATGAAATAATAATTACTCTCTATAAAAACTGTGCGAGCGAAGACGGAGATTAGTGCAGAATATTAATGAATGTTTTCAAAAGGTGTCCCTGCTTTTAGGGATGGAGTAAACACAGCGCTGTGGGAGCAGCACGTGTGACTCCTGATAGGGCTTTGACAGCACGGAGCTCCTCCCACAGCAGCCACTGTGGTGAATAAAGACGGACAGACAGTCTGTGACAGCAGCTACAGGTGGTGTGATGAGTAGATTTGTCCTAGGCCCTGTTCACACTGGGGAAAAAAAATGTGGCTTAAGCAGGCCGCATCCAGATCAATCCAGATGTGTTTTTTTCCGAGTGTGAACACCTCAAATCCGGCTGTATCCAGTTTGATTTCAATCTGGCTAGATCCACCCACGAGAGGTGGACATGCTACTTCCGGTTAGTGATGTGCTACTTCCGGTTTACGGGGCACGGGACAAAAAAACGCATGGCGCACATGTGGTCCTACCGCGGCGTGAACGGACTCTGTATATTACGAGGCACCACCTAGTGGTTTGGAGGACCGCAAACATGCTGGATGAAGCCGGATTGAGTGCAGACACAAGTGTGTGCTAGCCAGATTTGAAAATAGGTCTGCAAGAGGTGGATCTAGCCGGATTGGCTCAAATCCAGCTCTGTGACTGTTAGGCCCCGTTCACACTGGACAAAGTCAAATCCAGCTAGAGTAGGATTGAATCCAGATAGCCTTTAGCCTGATACATTCAGACCTATTTTCAAATCTGGCTATCACACACACGTCGCACTCAATCCGGCTTAACCCAGCTTGTTTGTTGTCTCCGTTCACACTGGGGAAATCAATCTGGCTAGAGCGGGATTCGGGTCGTATCTGGTTATATCCGGATTGGCTTACGTCCGGCTCAGGTCTGAACGCAAATCCGGCTAGCGACGTGATACTTCCGGTTCACGGGGACAGTGTCCAGGTCGCGTACATAAGCCGTATGTAAACAACCGTCGAACTACGACAGCTTTGTCACGAGTTTATTTTCCACGGGGCTACAAAGAAATAAACTTCTATTCGAACCAAAAAAACAAAAGAACGAGCGACACAGGACAAAAAACAAAAGACTTTCTCCGCGCCTAATTTATCGATATCAGCTTTGATTCTGTTCACATGTGGCGATTTGAAACAGTGTTTAGGTTTCTAAGCACACACATATTTCTGTGCAGTGTTAGAACTGCACAACTCTCACACACACACACACACACACACACACACACACACACAGTGAGCAGTTACACTCATTAGTATTCTGTCTGGACTTATTGTCTTTCCCACTGACATTTACATTTAAATTGTTTATCTCTGTGTGTGTGTGTGCATCTAAGTGTGTTGTGTGTGTGCAGCCAGTAATGAACATGCCTTTGCTGCTCCCTGAGGGCAGCCATTACTAACACATACACACACAAACACACAGACACACACACACACTGAATAATGTGAGAGGAGGATGAAAGGCGAGGCTGAGAATCTGCACCAGTGTTTAGATGCAGGTTTTTAAATCTTATGCCTGAAATCGTGGAGGTTTGCAGCTGGTGCAGGGCGGAACGTTCTTAGATCACAGCTGAAACACAAAGTGCATGATGGGAAGAAAGGGGAGCGAGGGTGAGGAGGTGCAGTGCAAACCTTCCTCCCTCTGAGGAAGAGGAGGAAGAGGAGCAGAGTTCTGACAGGGGATGAAAGGCTGCTCCCGTAATCAGGCAAACGAGGACGGCTGTGTGTGTGTGTGTGTGTGGGTGTGAAACAATCTCAGAAGTGCAGAAAATTCAACGTGATAATCACAAGTCGTTTTTCATTGTGTGTGTGCGCTCTGATTGGTTGGCAGCATCCATCTGGCTGCTTTTGTCTATAGGCATGCTGCCCCTCATGACAATCATGCAACCATGCATGAAGACTGTGTGTGTGTGTGTGTGTGTGTGTGTGTGTGTGTGTCTAGAGGAGGAGGAGGAGGGGGGATCCAGATGTTTGGTTCATTCTCCTCCACCATCACATTTATTTCAATCCATCTCCCTCCCCCACAGCGTGGTACAGCAAGCCATCTGTACACACACACACACAGCCTCCAGCATGCTAACGCTAATGTGTGTTAGCGCAGCCAGGTGGCTGCGTGACCTCAAATGGGTTCCTGTGCACCTCTGGCTCTGTGCTGATTGGAGTGAATGCAGCTGCTATGAAATTATGCAGAGCTGCTCGCCACTGTTTAAGTGGGTCACTGTGTGTGTGTGGTCTTGTTAAACATGCGTTTATAGATATATTTTGAATGATATTCCTTCCTGAACAGTTAAAAACAGGAGCAGCTCTGGTACAAATGTAAAGAGTTAACACTCCTTCTCTTTTTCTCATGCAGCCAAACATGATGTGAATGGAAACAGGACTGTTCCACCTTTTCCTGACGGTACAGAGACGGCCATGTTTGGTAAGTGTTCATGTATGTGTACCAGGAGATGGAGGCAGCTTCCTGAATGCTGCATAAAGATCATATTCATGTGTTAAACAGTGATGATAGACCTGCGTCAATAGAACATCGTTTAAATGCAGTGTAACACTGGTCTGTCCTTTATAAACCGTACATGGTTATTAATGTGATGCTCATCTGTTTTCTTCACTGATAAAGTAACTTGTATCTTATTTCTTTTCAGAATGTATTTGAGTTAAATAGCTCATTATTGTCTGTTTTCAAGCTACGTCGTGGGAGATAATATAGGTAAATGTCTTTTAATAGACAAAAAGACTGAATGAAGACTGGGTAAGAAGAGTGTACTAGTGGTACCTTTGGTGCATTTAAAGGGTCCAAATTTAACTGTTGTTAATAGTGACACCTGTGGTCATTCAGTGAACTGCAGTTAGCATCTTGTTTTTTTTTTTTTTTTTTTTTAGTTAGCATCTTGTTGCTATGATCCCAGGCAACGATTGGGTCAGTTCCACTGTTTACTGCTCTGTACTGAACTGTTATGTCATTTACTATGTCGTATCATGATATCATATCACAGCTAGCTCGCTAATCAGCTAACTGTACGCCCCCCCCGTCATACAGGGTTATGGGAAAGAAATGATCAGTCGCTCTGTTCTCTTCACACTATTGGACAGAATACATGCGTTGGTATCATTAGCATGTCATTAGCACATTAGCTTGTGAATATCACATCCACCCTGATAGTACTTTGCTGGTGACCAGCAGCTGTAACCTTGGTAACCTGCTGTAATAATTCGAGGCTGATATCCGTTCCAGGCGGAGCAGCTACAGCTGGTGCCGTTCTTCATTAGTCCACATGTTGCTGAGAAAACAAGGTGAGGGAAAGTCTCACAGTCATAGACCTGGGACATACACGTGGACTGCTTCTGTCCTTTGAACCAAAATGAGGACACAATGTAGAGACGGTACCCTGGAGTCAGAGTCTGTCAGCCGCCCTCTGAACCTGACCTTAAAATGCCCCAAAGACAAGAACTACATCACATTTAATACCAGTGTGGCTCATTTGTGTCTTTTTAACAACCAGCTAAGCTAAGCTAAGCTAAGCTAAGCTAAGCTAAGCTAAGCTAAGTAAATACTCCCACTGTTGGTGTGACCGCACCTTCATCATCATCATCATCATCATCTCAGTTTTCTGTTTTTGAAGGTATGGGCTGCTTCTGGGGAGCGGAGAGGAAGTTTTGGAGACAAAATGGAGTCTACTCCACCCAAGTGGGCTACTGTGGAGGCTACACACCTAACCCCACCTACAAGGAGGTCTGCACAGGTTAGACTCCTCACACAGACACACACAGGGTGTACTGAGCAGTCTCCCACAGTCTTCAAATATGTTTATGTCTGTGTTTTTCTGATGTGTGTGCTGGGACACACATCAGACAATAATCTACATTAATACCAACCTGGATATTTAAATGACCTTACTTTCCTGAGGTACATATAATAAATCATGTAATAATCGCTCTACTCTGTAGAGGACACCTCGTCCTGAGTGCTGCCGTCACTGCTTCTGGTGGAGGAGTGAACACTCTTGTCTTAAATATCTGTGATCAACGTGGACATCTTGTCCCGTGTTGACACACAGGACGGACAGTCGAATGAAACGGGGTGAGAGGCAGAAAGTCACCAGTGGACTGCTTGTGGTTCAGAGTCTGAGTGGGGATGAAGAAGTGATGTGAGCTGCAGACTACGTCCACTAATGCTCAGATTTAGCTCTGGACGTATCACATTCACGTCTATTCATCGTCTGTTTCAGGCTGCATGCGACGCTGTGACTGGTGGCGCTGTGTTCAGGGACAGGGAGTTCTGCAACCTTATGCAAATGAGCTGCGTCTATATACTTGATGCCTCATAAAAATCTGACCAAAAGGTTAGAAACGTCTGTTATTAGCTGTAAAATATAGACAGAATCAGAACCAGTACAGATGTTTTCAGGTATTTTAAATATTTTTTAAGATAAGAGGAAGTTTCAAAACAAGGCGCCATGTTGCTGCAGTTTGAAATCCAGTAGCGGACCGCCCACAGGACAGCATTCGTCCAATCAGCTCTCCCGTTAGGAAGTTAAACCTGGAACCCAGTCACAATGGAACACTACAGACTTCCTCATTTGTGTCTTTTAATGTCAGTGTTTCAGGGTCAGACTTCACTGTCTCTGGTTTGCCCCCCCCCCCCCCCCCAACCCGAACCCCAGCTCCTATTATACCAGGGCATGGATAAGGCTGCTGTTGATGCCTGACCACTCTGAGCCGGATCAGTGTGTGTGTGTGTGTCCAGTGATCGGAGGGTGAATGGATGATTAGATCTGCATCGCCACCTGTCTCTCCGACTCGGTTGATGTGGTGCAGAAACGTTTAGATGATTAATTGATAACATGGTATCTGTGGCTAATAAAAAGATGTCTGCAGTAAAGCGGCCTGCTGAGGAGGATGAAGATGAAGATGCTCTGACTGTATCCAAAACAAACACCTGGTCTGAGCTGTGTGTGTGTGTGTTTTAAATCAGCGCAGCGTCTTTGGCAGACGAGCACTTGGCTGAATGAAGAGCTCCTCACACCTTCACATCTTCAGGATTAAAAAAATGATTGATCTGAATATTCATTGTTGGTTAAATATTTACAGTCGGATCAGCGGAGGTTCAGGATGTGATGATTATATTAGCATATCTTTGTGTTTTTAAAGCAGAGTACCTGTGTGACTACACTAAAAGAAACACACACACACACCCACGCCGAGGCTGGAGTTCTGCTGGTGCCTTCCAAAATCATCGTTTACACTCACATCATAAGTGAATGTTAGAAAAATAGCTGGTAGCAGAACAAAGCTGCTCGGCTGTCAGTCGGGGATGGACGGACGCTCTTCTGCTAGAATTAAACAACAAATGATCATCATCAAAACCTATGATAATACAGATCCATATTAAAGCCATGACCTGGTAACAGAGGGTGTCACTTGCGTGACACCCTGAGTTGCCCCGAGTTTATTTTCCACAGGGCTACGAAGGAATAAACTGTGTTTTAAACCGAAAAAAAACGTAGGAACATGCGACACGGGACCAACAAAATGGACTCTGTATATTACGAGGCGCCACCTAGTGGTTTGGAGGACAACAAACAAGCCGGGTTAAGCTGGATTGAGTGCGGACACACGTGTGTGATAGCCAGATTTGAAAATAGGTCTGAACGTATTCACCTTAAAGGCTATCTGGATTCAATCCTACTCTAGCTGGACTGACTTTCTCTAGTGTGAACTGGGCCTTAGTCTTAGCCAAATGCTGGCGCTACCGTTTGCGTAGTTTAGCTTAGCATCGTCAATGGAGTTCAGTCTTATCCAACTAGTATGTCATGAGCAACAGTGACAACAGGAGCTCTCTATCCACATTTGACACGATGAACTGTTCACACATGCAGATCATATGTTGCTGGAGCTTTATTTTGCAGTTTTCACTGCTGCAGTTCTCATCCTGTCCAAGGTAAATTCATTCCTGCGAGATCGGCCCGGTGAGGCATTAATTTAATATCGACCGCTGCTTTGTCTCTGTTCGCCAATATCTGCTGTAGGAATCCATAAGTCCTGATATTAAAAAAGTAATACGACGTGAAGACAGAGTGAGAGAGAGAGAGAGAGGAGGCAGAAGGAGAGACAGGAGGAAGATGAGGTGTCACGTAATGGGTCACGCTCATTACCATCAGCAGCTGCTGTTTGTCGTCTGCATGCAGGGAGTGTTTGGGATCTGAACTCAGAGAAACAACCTTCGAAGGACAACAGCTGTACTCTGGAGTTTCTAAACTGTCTGCTGAAGGAGTCCATGTGAAAGATAAACTCCAGAAACAATCAGTGGACCTTGAGCTGAATGTTCCTGTCAGGTTCAGCTTTGAATCCTACGTGGATGAGTCCACCAAATGTAGATCCTCCACTGCAGCATGAATTAAAAAAAAAACACACTATAAGCTGTGAATTGTTGATGAGTGACGTGATGATGAGTCAAACTCTGTGATCCATTCTGCAGGCATGACAGGACACACTGAGGTGGTGCGGGTCGTCTTCCATCCAGAGAACATCAGCTTCGCCAGTCTCCTCAAAGTCTTCTGGGAAAGCCATGACCCCACTCAAGGTGCAGCACCTCCCACTGACACACACTCACAGTCCAGTGACTAAGGCAGAAGTTTCAGCCTTATGTTGTGATGGGACCTTTGTGGGACCGACCGACACACAGTTTCCCTTTGAGCTAATGTGATTGACAGGCTGACAAGCTGACAGTGACGTGATGAAAGGGAGCATGATCAAAAACACACACACACACACAGCATTCAGCTCTGCCAAGACAGACAGACGAGTCATATTTTTGGAAAGGCTGTCAGCTGTTGTTTTTTTTTGCTGAGGACGAGGCCGCCTCGCGTCAGCTGACAGCCTCAGATCTTGATTTGTGTGTGTTTGTGTTATCAGGGATGCGTCAGGGGAACGATGTTGGGACGGCATACCGCTCAGCCGTCTACACCTGCACACAGCAGCAGCTGGAAGAAGCCCTGGCCTCCAGAGATCAGTATCAGAAGGTACACAAATCCACCACACATCAGTGCTATGGTGGGGTTACTTAAAGGGAACTTTGAGGCTTTAGGATGAAAAACGCATCATCTGGTGGACTCGGAGGTTAATGTGAAATGTTCAGAGCTACTGTAGACAGTGCAGAGGAATGAGGCTGGTGGAGTCTCAGAGACTCCACCACCCTCAGAGCCTCCACCACCCTCAGATACCCCGTTCACACTGGGGAAAAAAATGTGGCTTAAGCAGGATTCGGCCACATCCAGATCAATCCAGATGTGTTTTTTTTCTGAGTGGCGACATGCTACTCCTGGTTAGCGGTCCTACCGCGGCGTGAACGGACTCTGTATATTACGAGGTGCCACCTAGTGGTTTGGAGGACTGCAAACATGCTGGATGAAGCCGGATTGAGTGCGGACACAACTGTGTGCTAGCCAGATTTGAAAATAAGTCTGAACGCATCCAGCTTAAAGGCTGTCTGGGCTCAATCCTACTCTAGCTGGAATGACTTTCTGCAGTGTGAACGGGGCCAGAGCCTCCACCAGCCTCAGAGCCTCTGATTGACAACAGCCTACATAAGAAACCCAGTGCATTCTGGGAGTTGAAGTCTGGAACGCTGCCGTCCTTTCTCTGCGTTCTCTTCCCCTTTCTGCTCTACAGACAGTCAACAGTTCTTCCTCCTGAACTCACTCTCCACTCTTCTTCTCTCTTTGTCACTCCCAGACTCCATTTCCCAGCATGCCCCTCTGCTTTATCCTCTCTTTTACTACAGGGTGAGAATCCTGACACTGTGGATCTATACATTTCCATATGCTTTTTAAGTCAGGACACACAAATGATGCTCACACGCTGCCTCTCTTTCTCTCTCTCTCTCTCTCTCTCCTGCTGAGGTTTCTCCACCACCATCCCACCACCAAAGGGCCTGTTGCCATGGAAACTGACAAGGAAGAGCTTTCTCCATTCTATTGTAGTGCAGTCTGGTCTTGGTTAGAGTCCCTCTTTCTCTCTTCACCTTGTGTGCCCTTCCTTTTTCTTTCATTCTTTCTTCTGGTTTCTTTCAGCAGAACTCGTCTAAAAATCCTCAACTTGAACAGGTTTTCAGAAAAACTCAGTTTTTTGTAGACGAGTGGAGTCATGGCAGAGTCTGGCGTAACGTTTCTCTTGGTTATGACCTAATGCATTGTGTATAGCATGAAATCCAGCAGGAAGGAGGAGGGATGATGTGTGAATATTAATTAAAAGCACAGAAAAAGCAGCGAGGCTGGAAATACGAGGTTCATGTTGGCTCGAAACTCAGTTTCCTGTGAAGACGTAACTGATAGAGAGATCAAGGAGGACTGGCAGATTTTAGATGTTCTGCTTCCTGCAGTGTTCAGGTGAAATATGATTAATTGTGTCACGTTGCATTAGCTGTGTGCTTCTCTTAGGAGTTTATAATGAAAGAAAAACACAAAACAACAAAGCTCGACACTGAAGGAAAAGAAAAAAGAAACACAGACGTGCCGTCATGGCAACACATCTGTGACAGAGGTCACTGTAACGTCTAACCTCCCCGGTGTTCATGCGTCCCCTCTGACACACAGGTTCTCCATCTATTGCTAACCTGAAGGCCAAAACATTGTACTCGAACACATCACAAGCGTCCCAGCCAGCTAGGCAAAGACGCACAAAATGTACCACAAAGCAGCACTTTCTCAGTCTCAGCACAGGTGCAAGGTGGCGCCTGTGTTCACAGGAAGGACTGCCTGATCAGCATATTCAGTGCTAAGGTTTCCATGGTGACGTAGGACCCATGAGGTGACACATTATTTTGCAGCTTTTGTTCGGCCGGGTGTCATCAGGGTCACCCACAACAGAAAGCGACGCATTCGTGAGATCGTTGATGGCGACAGCGCTCAGCGTACGTTGACAGACAGCTGCCTGGATTCTGTTTGAATGTTGCACGGCCACAAAATCAGATACAAGGTCTGACTAAGGACCAGATCCTGGAGAGATGAAGTCTGATTCAAAATCCAGGACTGACGCTACATCTGAAAAAATCAGGTTTGAGTCACTTCAGCTGAACGCAGCCTTTAAAGGTAGGGGAGGAGATTTTGAAAACTCAGTGAGAGTCAGCCAGATTTTGAAAGTAAAGACACGCCCCTTTCTCTCGGAGCTCACCCCGAAGCCACGCCTCCCAATCACATGGACGCGCATCACCTGAAGACGACTGTGACTTCGGCCATCATGCACGTACCTCTCTGGTGCGCGCAGAGCAGGAAGAGAATGACAACCAGCCAATACTCCGCGCAGGGTCCACCCGGAGGATTGGCTGATGTTTTTAGTGTTTTATAGCTTCCACAGATGATTCATATTCTTCGTTTTAAAGCGAAACTGCCGAACTAATCGGTTGCTATCGGATTGTAAAGAGAAGTTACACTAATTTAACAAAAAGTGCATCAGAAGGAAATCTCCTACCCGACCTTTAATGCAGACGTGGTGGTGGTTCGTCTTTGCCTGTCAGGCCAAACAATCTTGATCACCCCCTGGTGGCTGGCTGCAGAATAGGTCACAGAGATGGTTTATGGCTTGTTAGCTGGTGTTAATCTGACACTGATCTGTGTTCAGTTCTGTCTGATATCAAGCTAGCTGCTGCAGCTACATACACAATAGTTCCAGTTGTGAGACGTGCACGATGGACGACCGTGTGGTGACCCACATCTCTTTTTACACAAGTAATAATAATAATAACACAGCACCCAATGATGTGTTAGTTTCCTCCCTACTCATGATTCTCTTCACTGAAATCTCTCATAGGGTTTTGTCTTCTCTCTCATTTTTTTCTCACCAGATTGGCTCCCCCACCCCCTCCCATCTGTGTGTGTGTGTGTGTAGTTGGCCTATAACAAACACACTCATGCCAAACCATCTGGGCCTTAAATCTGTCCTCCACCAAAAAAAAAAAAGAAAAAAAAAATCGCTTTAGTTGCAAAACTAACACACTCATATATACATACACTCAGCATCAAGGTTTGCACACATGATGTGTTTTTATTTTTTCTAATGTCTTACATGAAATGTGGGCTCGTGCCGCCCGGCTGCTTGGCAGGCCTTCTTTACGGCAGCTGTCTTTAAAATATTGATGAATCTGTACGCACAGAACATCTCGCTGCTGTAGTCTTTGTCGCTGGGATCTGCCAGCCAGACATTCTCCTGAATTTTTTAACACACTTTTTTTTTTACACATTAAAGCATAAAACGATGGTAGATGGAAGGAGTGGAAGGTTTAGGCCCCGGCTGCAAGATAAAGGACGACGGGGAGGGTTTGGTTCATTTGGTGTCAGGGTATCGACTATGTTCGCTCCGCCGCTTGGCTTGATTGTATTGTTCACATGGAGAGTGATTGGGGAATTTGGTGTGTATCTATATGTGTGTGTGTGTGTGTGTGTGTGAGGTACAACGGCACTGCAGAAAATTACCTTGCAGGCGGCTGTCTGCAGCATGAAAGGAGCCTCCCCTTTCTTTTCTTGCCTCCTACCCATCATTAGGGTGTGCACTGCGTCTAAAATGGCAGGTGGAAGTGGTAACTGTGTGTGTGTGTGTGTGTGTACTCACATGCTGGCTTTATGTAATAATGTGTGCTCGGTCTGTGGGTGCTGAAGCAGTTTGTACTCATTGTTCTGGCAGCTCTTTCTCTCTGGCTCTCACACATCCCCTTCTAAACACAGAACAGCTGCTTCTTCCTCTTTCTTCTTTGTCTACAGAATCCTCCTCTGCTGCTTCTAACATGCCACATTCACCTTTATCCCCCCCCCCCTTCTCTCTCTCTTCGCCTGCTGGGTGCTTATCAGCGGTGTTCACGTTTGCCTGCTTTACCAGAGCAGTCAGGGTATTTGCATTCCAAATGAGCATGATCTACTTCTCTGACATGATGCAAATGAGTGGATGTGAATTATGCATTTATGGCAGGGATGCCACCACAGCACAGTGTGTGGTGGCGTCACAAGAGTAAAAGCAGCCATTTTGGGTTTTCACAGGTAAAAGTCTGGAGCGGCCATGTTTGGTGTGCCGGGGTTTTTTGTTTGCGTTTGCCGCATTTGTTTAGAGACAGATGCACACACACTCGGTCAGCCTGCACATCGTGGAACAACAGCGTCAGGATCAACGCGGCCGTTCGTTGCACTTTCATGTGTGTGTTTATGTCTGTTAGAGTCTCAATCAGCTGTGACGTTCATTGTCTGACCTCACACCAGGGACGGAGTAATAACGGGGAGAAGCACAGCAGACTGCAGCTTTCACCGCCTCTGACTGTCTGCTTGTATCTGTTACCATGGTTACGAATGTTTAACATAAACCTATACGTGGCTTATTGATTAGAGCAGAGTCTCTCTGTTCCGAAAGGTTTTATCTTTTTTTATTTTAAAAGGAACCGTTTGTAGGAAACAAAGGTTAAATCAGTGAGTATAGGACGAGTAACACACACACATTAATGCAATTTAACCCATTATTTGAAGCAGAGACTTTCCCCTCTGTGCATATTGACAGAAATGTAAACTTGAACATGATGGAACTAAAATAAGAACAAAAATTAGAAGAAAAAAGTGATCACCATCTTGTTAGACATCTTATTCAGAGTCAAGTGGCCCTGTCAGCCGTTCTACATGAGAGATAAATGGACGCCGTATCACATCAAACTTCCTCTCAGATCCATTTAGTGCGCATCTCAGTTTTTCAATAAGAAAAACGCAGACCTCAGGTTCCACAGGTGAGGGGCAGAATAACTGAATCCTGCTTCACCCTGATTGGTCCACACAGTAGGCCTGTCCCTGATGATCTCAGGCGTCTGGATGCTTCATAGGGAACCAATAAGTCCAGGATGTATTTTGGTCCAAGACCATTCAGTGCTTTGTAGACCAGGAGTAAAGTTTTGAAATGTATCCTTTGACTCACAGGAAGCCAGTGCAGGGATTTGAGGACCGGTGTGATGTGGTCCATTGTCCTGGTGTTACTCAGAACTCTAGCAGCAGCATGTTGGACCAGCTGCAGCTGCCTGACTGGTTTGAACTAACAGAATGAGGCGCCTCGCTAGGAGGAAAGAGTAGGCTGTAATATGTAATGGTGGTTTTTGTAGACGTTGATTCTCCAACGGTACCAAAGATTCCAATAAAAGGATGAATGGATAACCCCGAAGCAGCTGAACACACGTCAAATACTGAGGACCAGGGCAAGACCAGAATGGATGGGACAATGTAGCGGGTGCTTGCTTACACCGCTTACAACTCCTGAAAAGGGTAGTTGGACCTTGGACATATGAAGCCTAAGTACAATGAATGAGGCTATGCCTCGTTCAGGCTGATACACTTTATGACCAAAAGTAAATGGACACCAGCTTTAGTTTAAATGTGGACATCTTAATGCTGCTTCGTTGATTGTCCATGTTTAGTCGATCAGTCAGTGGGAAATGTTCCAAACTTTTAATTCACTGAGTCATTGCTGCAGCTTTAGAGCAGATAATGAGGATTTTAAATGACTTTGTGTGTTTGTCAGCACCAAAAAAAAAACTTTTCAGGCTTTACAGATGCTTGAAAACAAAGAGGACAGTGTGTGTCCACATACTTTTGTCCTGTGGGAGGAATCAGACCTCCTTTAATTTCTATCCTCTGTCATTCCTGCAGTTCGAGCTATTTATACTTCGTTTAGTTCTATTTTCTGTCCTTTGTGTGGGTTCTATATTTAAATGAAGCTGCCGACTGTACGTGTTCAATCACCACAAAGGCCAGCTGAGGAGAATCCCACTCCTGCTCTGCGCTGCACCTCCACCCTGCTCACCCAAATTAAACTGCGGCTTCATTGCAGTCATGGTGGGAACTCTTCACAGGAAGTGATGAGTCAAGCAGCGGGGGGCAGACTCTCTCTCTCTCTCTCTCCGTCCATTTAAAGCTCGACTCGCAGCATCGCCTTCGTCTCTTTGCTATTTTCTGCTGCGGGAGCATCACAGAGCCTCGGGGTCTGTGTGCTGCTGACATCTCTTTTAACAACTTCCGAGTGTTGACGTCAATGAAGTTGGTGTTCAAACAATTACCTCTCACTAAGTATCAGAGGCACTAATGTGTGAAATTACCCGCCGCACTTTGAAATCTGATTCGTTTTTGTGCTAAAAATAAAGAGAACGTTTGAGTATTTCCCCCGAGAGTTCTGTCTGTTTCAGAGGATGCATTAAAAACTTTTAACCGTGCAGCAAATATAGACTTTAAACCTGAGAATAGAACAGCGGCCCGCTCCACGTCTGCTCCGTTTGGAGATGGAGGACTCCTATAGTCTTCATAAGCATGTTTCAAAAACTGCAGTTCCACCTGTGACCTCTAGGGGCCCTGAGAGTGAGTCAATCCCCACAGGCTTGGCCACACCGGTTCAAAACACTGTGGGTGACGTCCATATTTACATGCAGTCTATTGGATAGACTCACCTTTTGAGTCGCCCTCAAGTGGCCGCTTAGGGAAGTGCAGTCTTTGGCAGAGGCGTCTTTTTCAGCCATAACAGGTTCCTGGACACTGTTACTATCTAGACTAGAGAATGAACAGGTAGCTACTGCGCGGTACGCCCAGCTTTTATTACATCCATCCATTTTCAACCGCCCCCCCGGGGGCAGCAGACACCCAGACATCCCTCTCTCACCGGACACTTCCTCCAGCTCCAGCCTCTTCTCTTTGTGGGAGGAGAGCTCCTGCCCCAAGTGGAGGAGTTTGCGCATCTCGGGAGATCGACAGGCGGATCGGTGCAGCCTCAGCAGTAAATCGGTCGCTGTACCGGTCTGTTGTTGTTTTTCCGATTTACCGGTGAATCTACGCTCTAACCCTCACCTATGGTCACGAGCTTTGGGTACTGACCGAAAGAATGAGATCGCGAATACAAGCTTTTATTACATTAGCCTAAACAGGCTAATGTTAGCATGCGTGTGGAGTGCTGCGTTCACAGCCGATTAAAGAAACCCCCCCCCCCCCAATCATAGCCGTCGCTGCTTGTTAGCTGCTCTCACACTTTTCACAAACTTATTTCCAGTACAACGGGAACTTTTACAGACAGAAGCACGGCTGCGCGATGGGATCACCTGTGTCTCCTATTGTGGCCAACCTCTACATGGAAGAAGTGGAGAGAAGAGCCCTGAGTTCCTTTCCTGGAACCACCCCCACCCACTGGTTTAGATATGTGGATGACACCTGGGTCAAAATCAAGACCAACGAAGTGGAACGGTTCACAGAACACATCAACGCAGTGGATAACAACATCAAGTTCACTCGGGAGGACACCAAGGACAACAATCTGGCCTTCTTGGACTGCACAGTACATATTGAGGAGGACAGGAGCCTCAATGTGGAAGTGTACAGGAAACCCACACACACGGACCAGTACCTGTTGTTTGATTCACACCACCCACTGGAACACAAACTGGGAGTCATCAGGACCCTGCAGCACAGAGCACAAACTGTACCCACCAGCTCAGAGGGGAAGAAGAAGGAGCAACACCACATCAGGAAGGCCCTGCAAACATGTGGCTACCCGAAGTGAGCACTCATCAAAGCCACAAAAACAAGACCCCCCAACAACAAGAAGAAGGACAACACCAGGCGGAGAAAGAACATCTCCATTCCATATGTGTCAGGAGTATCAGAGAAACTCCGCAGGATCTTCAACAACCATGACATCCCGGTCCATTTCAAACCGATGACAACACTGAGACAGAGACTGGTTCACCTGAAGGACAAGATTCCCAGGGAGAAACACAGCAATGTGATATATGCAGTCCAGTGCAGTGAGGAATGCTCTGATCTGTACATTGGAGAAACTAAACAACCACTCCACAGAAGAATGGCTCAGCACAGGAGAGCCACCTCCTCAGGACAAGACTCAGCTGTTCACCTCCACCTCAAAGACAAAGGACACTCCTTTGAGGACAACAATGTTCACATTTTAGACAGGGAGGAAAGGTGGTATGAAAGAGGAGTCAAGGAAGCCATCTATGTTAAGCTGGAAGAACCTTCCCTTAACAGAGGTGGTGGCCTCAGACATCATCTTTCTACCACATACAATGCAGTGATTCCATCCATTCCCAGGAAGTTTGCACATACTCACAGTAAGAACAAAGGGCTGTCAACCAGTCCCCCTCCGGCAGTTTCATAGTCGTTAGCCAGTCGTTAGACACACCTGGCCCAGTCAGCCAGAACATCACAGGTAAGTATGGAAACATTTAGTGCTATTGTTTTTACCCAGACCCACCCACTGAGGTCTGTAACCACATATAAACCATGTTTCCCCACCAACAGTTAGAACTGATGAAGCTGCTTGGATGAGCAGCGAAACGTCTTCTAGAAAACTCTACAAGTCCAGACGCCTTGCTTCAATCTTCTCTACGTTTTCACAGTTTTCTCACGCTGTGGGGAAAATGTGTAAATAAAGTTGTGATCATTTAAATCCTGCCTCGCTGGCAGTGTTAAACCTGTTGTTATGTCTTAGAGGGATAATCCGCCTCGTAAATTATGCTAACTACAATTAGCCTTTCATTTCCTCTTTACGTCTCTGTGCAGCTTGTTGGGACGACATGTTTCTGGAAGCTGTGGGGAGACGTTCCAGCCCGGTGGAGAGGCGCTCTGTGGGGCTTCAGGTCCGGGCCGCCTCCCTCAGGGCCTGCTGGTTCTCTGTGTGATGAATGCAACATTAGATGGAGGAAGGGATCAGTGGATAGATGATGGAGGAGGATGTGTTAGTGGATTTGATGATATATTTATAGCCGCCTAATCAGTTTGAGTAATTGGAAGCATCTTTTTTTTTAAGGCTATGAAACATTTCTATAAATTATCGGTGTTATAATGACAGGATGGGGAGCATATAATCAGCCTGTGAATCATACTCTCTGTTTGTTTCCAGTTGAGTAGCTTCTCCAAATGAAATAAAGCACCCAGCTTTTAAATAATTAACCTAAATGCTCAGCCAGAAGTGTCTGCAGCCACATAAACTGTTAACCAAACAGACGGAGCAGCGTTTTATTTGGTGGAAATGAGCCTGAGTGGAGCCTGGATCACGCCTCTGTTCACTGACTGTTTACCTCCAGCCCGCTGTGGGCGCTTCAGGGATTTTTTATTTTTTTTCCCCTGAGCTGTCATCATGTGAAGAGGATGAGCAGATAAAAGATTAAACATGGAAATGTCAGACCTCATTTATCTCAGGACAGGATGAAATCTGCTCACAGTAACCGGCAGGAATGCATCTTTTAATTTACCCACACGCCATCTGGTCGAGTAATTTTTATCAGGAGGAGGAGAAGGTGTTATCACCAGCTGATTATGCGCTGAATGTGTGGGAGTGTATTGTCTGTTTGTCGTCGGTCACACTTTCCAGGAACACATTAAACACAGAAGAAGATGCTAAACAGGTAGAGAGGACAGCCACGTCCAGGACCAAGGACAACAAGACACAGTAGAAGGAATATTTAAGGATAATATCTTCTTTCATTGTTATTGGATGGATGGATGGATGGATGGATGGATGGGTGGATGGACGGATGGGTGGATGGACGGATGGGTGGATGGAAGGATGGATGAATGGAAGGATGGATGGATGATGGAAGGATGGATGGATGGATGGATGGATGGATGGATGGAAGGATGGATGGATGGAAGGATGGATGAATGGAAGGATGGATGGATGGATGGATGGATGGACGGATGGGTGGATGGATGGAAGGATGGATGAATGGATGGATGGATGGATGGATGGAAGGATGGATGGATGGGTGGATGGACGGATGGGTGGATGGACGGATGGGTGGATGGATGGAAGGATGGATGGATGGAAGGATGGATGGATGATGGAAGGATGGATGGATGGAAGGATGGATGGATGGAAGGATGGACGGATGGAAGGATGGACGGATGGAAGGATGGATGGATGGATGGATGGATGGATGGGTGGGTGGGTGGGTGGATGGAAGGATGGATGGGTGGATGGACGGATGGATGGGTGGGTGGGTGGACGGACGGACGGACGGACGGTTAATTTCTAGAGCTCATATTGAAACAGATGATGATGATGACGATAAACAGATTTTATATGGTATGAAATTAAATCTGAATCTGAAATCTCACCTGAATGTTTTCATATGATGGGTGACCCCGCCTCTCCCCCATAGTTAGCTGGGATAGGCTCCACCCCCATGATTAATAAACAGCCTAAGCTGACCAATCAGAGCAGACCGGACAAAAGGAGACAGAAAATATGTAAACAAGCAGGACTGTGTGAGCTGTGTGATTATTCTTATTTTGCCACTTGGATCTGGATCTGGATGTACTTTGTGTGTAATCTGTCTGATTTATAATATTTTGTGTGTTTCTGTTTCAGGTACTAACGGAGGAAGGTTTTGGTCCCATCACCACAGAAATTGCCGAAGCCAAGCCGTTCTACTACGCTGAGGACTACCACCAACAGTACCTGAGCAAAAACCCTGATGGGTACTGTGGACTGGGAGGGACGGGGGTCTCCTGTCCAATAGGAATCAAGAATAAAGCCCAGTTAGACAATTAGAGCCAGGCATGGTCTCTGGTGTGTCCTGTAAGGACGCCTTACTCCCAGTGCCTGATAATGTATGCAGAGACAGAGAAGCAACAAATCACAACATGAAGTTAGACATGCAACACTTTTAAGCAGCAGATACACACACTGATGCAAAAATAGAGCTCTTTAAACTGAAACTATTCAGTCACACATGATGCTGAATTCAAGCTCTGAACTGAAGATCAAAGCTTTGACTGAAATCTCTGCATGTAAATGACTTTAAAGTCAGTTTGAATTCAACAGTCCACTCCTGACGCCTCTTTAAAAAGTGGCTTTCAGTTTATGCTGTTTGTGTGGATGGAATTTCACTCATTAAATATTGACAGATTGATTCCTGCAGCTGTTTTAGATCAGGTAAAAATAGAAAAAAAGATGATTCATGAATGAAGAGCTGGATGCTTAATGATGCAGTTTGTGTAAAATAATAAAAACGGCTTCTGACGCTGGACTGTGCTGAGTCTGTCCTCACTTCCGGACACACTGCTGCGTCCTGCTGATTTCCGGGTCAGCATGCCTCCCTCTGTCTGTTGGTGCGTTTCGGGGGTAGCGCTGTGGATGACCTCGTTCCTCTGATCTTTGCCTGAAGCCGTGTTTCAGCCGTGACTCCTCTGCCGTCGCTGTTAATGTGTGTTTGTACAGTATGTGTGTGTGTTTTGATGGTACAACAACACACACACACACACAGCAGAGGGAGGAGAGTGGTGCCAGGCCCTCCGAAGCTTGGCACCAAAAAAAATAAAAAAATAAAATAGACAAGTCTCTTTGCAGATGGCAGAGCGCCACCTTGGACCTTGGCTGTGTTGGATCACCTCCACCCTGCAGGCTGCAGCTCCACCGGCTTTAAACCAGATCTGAGCTGATGAGATATTGTGCAACATATTTAAAATATAATCTAAAATGTGTGCTCATATTTGCACTTTCAATTCTCAAAGAGGGGAAGAAAGGTGTGTGTGTCAGGTTTCTGTATGTATCTAGAAAGTGATCAAAATATTCAGAAATGAAATCATGTTTTTCTTTGTCCACAAACAAATCAGCAGAAAAATATATAAACATGTTTTTAAACAGGAAGTTCACTGATGGCCTCCATCCCTGGATTATGCTGCCACCCTGTGGCCTGTTTAGGTATGACCACATGACTTCACATCAACCATCTGACGGATTTAAAATGTTCTGTGAGACAAAAAAGGTCCAAATCCACACACACTGATGTAAATATAAAGCAGTGACGTCATAATGTTGTCTATAAATTCAGACCAAAAATCAATTAACAGTTTACTTCATTTATTTATTTTACTGTTTTTTTTTTTTCTACAAAAAATAAATGTTGACAACTCCTCCTTAATGGAGTTTATTTTGAAAGGTGTACCCGGAAGTGTGACAGCTAGCCGTTATGGAGGAAAATAAACAGTTAAAAGTTTCGGTCCTGTCCATGTTGTGATGTTTGTCTGTCAGGGGTTAACTGTTGGTCGTTGGATTGTGATGCTCAGTCTCTGTAGCAACAGCAGCAAACTTCCTCCAACAGTCGCTCAGCTTCACCCAGGACGAAGGTAACAAACACGGTGTGTGGATTAAACCTGTTTTTATTGACTTTGTTTGTTTACAGCGCGCTGACGTTACTTTTAAAACGGACATTACCTCAGTTTGAAGCGTCTTTCTGTTTGTTTTTATAAACTGTCACTCAAGTTTAGCTAATGGTTTAGCTAAAAATAAACATTTACACAATTTAGAAGCTTTTCCAATAAAAAAACAAACTTGGATATTAAAGCAGTGACTGTATTTATCACATGACGCAGGAGTTAAATCATTATTTCCGCATTTTCCAACATGTATAGCGCCATCTTGTCCGTGCGGAGGTGGTGACGTCACCAGGTTTGTCTGACACTAGCTAGCATTAGCTAACCGGCAGTGACGGCTTTGACAGTGATGCTAAAATACAAGCTACAGCAGACCGCAGCTGGATGTCAACGATCAGGGACACGTGTCCACGTTGGGGGGGTCAACGACCAGGGACACATGTCCATGATGGTGGTGAGTAGCCCGTTAGCTAGTGGCTCTGAAGCAGGAGGAACCTCCTGTTAGCCGTTATGCTAAGTTAACGGTGTGGCACAGAAACCATCCCCTCTACATTATGCTTGTTTACAAAGTGGTTGCTACCAATGTTAGCGTTATGGCTAACAGGAGGATTCTCTTTTCAGGACTGCTAGCCAATGAACAATTCACCACTGACCTCCTTTGTATCACTTTTGGCTTGTTAATCATTGTCAAAGCTGTCACTGCTAGTTAGCTAATGCTAGCTCCTGCCAGACTTCCACACTAACTCACCCACAGATGTTTTGTTTCCTGTTCATTTATCATGCCAAGTTAAAACGGAAGAATTTTAAAATATCGCTGGCTGATGACATCTTTTGTGTTTTCTTTTGTTTCTAATTTAAGTGTTTTACATTTTGCAGCAGCTCAGATGAAGATCAGCTCAGACTAAAATAGCGTCCACAACCTGAGCGAGCGTCTTCCAACAATGTCTGCCGAAATCCCAGTGGAGCCACCGGTCCAGCTAACATGCACAGATCCAGACCCGTCAGATCCCTCTCCAGCATCTGTGGAGCTCCAAGAGGAGAACCTGTGCCCGCTGGCCCAGCAGGGGGATCCGGTGGGAGGCAGGAGTGACCCCCATCTCCCCTCTGAAGCTGTCTCTGCTGGACAGTCACTGCCGGCTGCTGCCAGACTGCATCTGTGTCTGTGTCAGACCATAAATCAGCAAGTGAGTAAGACTTCGAACAGTTTATTGATTAGACTTATTGTACCTGTCTGACGAGGGTCTGCACCCTTTGAAGGACACCTTGATTTCAAGGTCTCAAACCAGTCCGTGTAATAATCACCTGCAGGTTGCTAGGCGACAGGAATTTAATTATATGGCGCATTGTGGAAAAGGACGGCAGATATTTTGTGCCTGGATCATTACTTCTGTCATCAGCTGTTACCTGTTTGTTTTCCCACCACTGGATGGCGCAGTAGCTTCTAAAATTCACTTCAGTTCAATTGTCAGAAATGTCTGTAGCAGACCTGAAGAGGGGAGAAACGTCTTCAAAAAACAGTCCTCGAGTCCAGCTGCCTCGATGTAAACCCATATAATATGTTTTCTTCACAGCCAGAATTGTCTGTAGGTGCTTTACAGAGGCCCAGAGCCCGACCCCTTAGCAAGCAGTTAAGGTGGCAAACTCTCCTCTAACGGGAAGAAAGTTGAGCGGGCTGATACAAAGGGAGCCTCCTGCTGAGTGTTGGCCGGGTGAAGGAGGAGAAGAAGAGGGAGACGGGACAGACAGAGAGGATGAAAGAGAGAAGAGAAACAAACATGCAGCAACATCAACACTACAGAGGAGCAGCCCGGGAGCTTAGGTACACACAAACAGAGAGGGTAGGGCAGGCTTGTCGAACCGTGGATAAGACGATGCTCAGACTACCTGAGGAAGAGTTTAAGCTGAATCTTGAATGAGGGTGGCGTCTGCCTCCTGTACCCACACTGGGAGCTGGCTCCACCGGAGAGATGCCTGATAGCTGAAGGCTCGGCCTCCTGCTCTGATCTGGAGACGATTTGCAATCAAAATGGTCTCTGGGTGTTTTACAGCAAGCAGACAGTGTCCAGGAAACACTCATTCTTCCTCATCCTGATGATAGCTGGCCAGGTAGAGGAAGAGGAGAAGAAGGGGTAGATGGGGTAGACAGGACAGCCTGGAAGTAACAGACGCATGGACTAGTTTTTCACTCTGAGACAGGAGGAAAGTGTATCTCCTCTGAGTGTGTGTGTGTTTCTTCACAGGCTGCTGATCCTCCCTGTGAGGGGCTTCACATGCAGATCCACAAGGTCCTGCAGGAGCGGAGTCGATGGCCGTGTTTTCTCGGAGCAGGTCAGTGCTGGACACAAACACCTGAAGCATCATTCAGACTCAGAGACAGTGAAGGTGGCCTTACTGTAAATTCAGCCTGTTTCCCTCCTCGGGCTGCGTCTGTCCCTCTGAGCAGTTTCATCTTAATGAGGCCATAAAGCTGCTCTCAGGCTGAGGCGGGCTCATTAACCCATTACAGGCTTTTAAGGAGCAGTCATGTCAGGAAGCCACCGGAACAGTAAAGCAAATCCTCTGCTGTTGTTGTTGTTATTGTTTAGACTGTTTGCTGTTGAGGCTGCCAGCCACGACATGACAGCCAGCTCCCAGAAACGCTGCTTTAATTCATCAGAGTGAGGGCAAATATTTAAGAGCTTAACCTGCAGCACCTTCCTGCAAAGGCTTCCGGCTGCAGAGGAGCACATGTCAGTATTTGAAGAAGGAAATCATGAATGATCAGTGTTTCAGTACCTGTTTAGGATGATGTTACACCACCAGGAAAACAGAGGAAAGAGGGTTAACAGTGTGCAGTGGCTGTAGTACACACACACACACACACTTTTCTGTGTATTTACAGCAGCAGTACACAAAGATCTTCACTCAGCATCACTGTCTTTATACAAATTATTCAATCTGGATGATCAACATGACAAGAAAATGTACACAGTGTGAGTAGGGAGCGTTTAATACATAAGGGTTAACATTCCTCTAGTGGTGGACGTAAGATGGTGTTCAAACACTCAGACTGTGGTTTAGAGGATGTAAAGAGGAAACAACAAGGTCAGTGCATGTTATGGGACAAGTAAAGGTTCTCAACATGAAAACACATGGAGCAGAATCCCCCTCACAGACAGGTCCGCCTGGTCAGGAGGGACGAGGAGGAACACGGTGCTTAGCAGGCAGCAGTAGAAGGTCGCGTGTGTGGTTAATAACCGCCATGCAGCGTTTAATCACATCAGAGAAGTGAAGCTGAATCATCCCAGTTCACGTCTGAGAGCTCAATAAATAAAAAACATCTTACAATATATTCAAGTAAAGATGTGCGTAAATGGAATTAAAGCTAAAGCGCAGATGAAGCAGGCAGCACGCTGGCAGCATTGAACTGGTTAATCACTGTTAAATATGCTGAATTTTAGGACTTAGTATCAGGCTGTAAACATGTTTATCTCTGCTGTGGACTCTGCCCCCCAGAGGCTGCCGGGGGGACTGCAGGGTTTGACTGTGGGACTCAGCCCTGCTGAGTTGCTGCTTGGGCCCGATAAGTCTGTCCCATTTTGAGGACTCCTTCAAATAAATCTGATTAAAATGTTAGTATCAGTAGTTAGTGCAGGTTGCTAGGCAACAACATCATGACAAAGAGGAAGTCTTTCTCCAGAACAGACTGTCCCATTCGCTGTGGGTTTGACCGTTGTGGTCTTTGAAGGCCACGCCCACGTCCCTGAACTGGGACACAACTTCTCTTATGTTCATACCCCGTCCCGTCACATGTCCAACAGGAGACGCAGAGGCCTCAGACACACCCTCAACCATAGGTCCTGATTTTTGTACTCTTCTTCTACACTTCCTCGGAGGAAAGAAGTTTTAGTCTAAAAAATGCGATCAGTGGTGGAGACAACCGTATTCAGAACACACAGACCATAAGGCATTATACAGGCAGGTAGCTAGATTCAACAACGACAATGTGCAGTTCCTCTCACTGCCATTTGGTGGAGACAAAGGTTCTGCACTGTAGCTTTAAGGACATGCAGCCAGATGTACACCAAACGGATTCTTCATTATCCATAAATAATTCTGAACACAGCCGTACGGGTCAGACAGTAGCCCAGCTTCACATGCTGCTGAACCCTCTGTGCGCCCACGCTGATGTGTGCAATATTTAAGCTGTATGTACAGCTGTCGGCTGTGACTTATTCACAGGAGAGATAACAGGATGACACAACACTGAGTGTGTTTCACATTTCGAAGAAATGTTCAGTAGGTAGTTTCTTTAAAATCCGCACACACAGTATGGACACTGAAAGCAGCTTTTTTTCTGGAGTGTTTTGTGAACAATTGCACCTCATATGATAATTTATGAGCCGTAATCTCCCTGCTTTTTAATCTAAGGTCTAACTCCACCTGTGAGTGGACCAGTGGTCACTTCATCTGTGACAAGACGCTTCGTCTGCTGAGTCATTTGTCTATCATGGGCAAAGAAATGGTTCTATTTCCAGTAGTTGTAGTCGTCGCCGTGGTTGCCATGTTTGAGTCAGACGTTTTGAGTCTCTTCTGAAGAAACGTGGGACAGAAGGTGGAGACGTAGACGTCTTTAAACCCTGAGTTACAGAAGCAGTACACCAGCGGGTCCAGCAGGCAGTCGGTGTAGGACAGAACCATGAGGCTGTCGTACACCTGGACAGCTACGTCCTCCTCCTTCTGCCACCCCGTCAGCCTGACGGTCAGCAGCGCCGCTCTGGCCACAGTGCTCGGCAGGAAGCAGACGGAGAAGACGATGACGACGGACACGACCACGTACACCGCCCTCCTCAGTTTGGTCTTCTCGCCGACCGTCTTCCTCCTCAGCCGGTTGACGATGCAGATCGTGCAGAAGACGAGGATGGTGAAGGGGATGATGATCTGGGTGAAGAAGACGATCTGAAAACATGGAAAGTCACTTTTAATTCCTTCTCAGGATTTATTTAACTTGGCGGGCTTTCCACAAAGTCCCCACCGACACGCTAACTACATGCCAACTTTGAAGAGCTTCGTCGTGTTGTTGTGTGATAGAATGTGTCCAGGTCTCAGACTGTCACTCAGACTTCTGCTTCCTGTCACTGGACTATGATTTACCATCAAAGCAAACACAATACTTCAGCTCTACCGGATGTCAGTGTGTGTCGAAAGCTTTAGTTCTTTATACTGATGAGTTTATGTTTCATTGTTAATCGTTTACAGCTCTGTTAATGCAAACTACACAATTTGACAGAAAGTAAACGGACTTAGTTGATAACTGTGTGTTCAGGGCTTGAACATGATTTTCCCTGTTTGGTGTGGAAGAACTTGCCTACCCTGACCTCAAGGCCACCTGAAATGTATTCTGTTCACCCTCCACTTTATTTTACACATTTAATGGGCTGGACAGAAACATGGAGGCTAGGTGTCCACATACCTTTGTTAATATAGTTTATATGAAAACCTAAAGAGCACCTCTCTGAATGTGTCCGTCACGTCGTGATAAACGGTCTCCACTTGGCGTCCGTGGCTGTTGCAGCACTCGAAGGTTGTGACCATGGTGGGGATCGTGAGGGGCAGCAAGAGGAGCCAGATGACGATGGAGATCTGAGGCGATTTCTTAAACACTTTGACAAAGTTTCTCCGTCCCAGATGGACCACGTTGAAGTATCGATCCAGGGACAGGGTGATGAGGAAGGCGATGCTCGCGCCCCGGTTGAGGAAGAGCATGAAGAGCATCGTCTTACAGACCACTTTGTTGTTGCTGTGCCTCATGTTGTGCTGGTAATCGTAGATCTTGACAGGAAGGCAAGCCACCAGCAAGAAATCAGCAACCACAATATTGAACAGGAAGATGCTCTTGTTCTTCCAGAACTTGAATCTAAAGAGGAGGAGTACACAAGAGAAATACACAAAATCAATCAAACCGATGCCTCGTTTGTTTGTTCGTTGAGTCACAGCTCGAGAAAATATGACCACATCAGAGCTTAAAATCATGATGTTTTATCACTTTATTCTGCTTGATGATGCCATGAGTTACTGATTTGCAGCCAGTGACTTTGAATTATGACGGTTTTTGGAAGATATGCAGGTTTTTTCTATAGTCGATGTGCAGAATGAGTTAAAAAAGATACCTGAATGACTTCAAGCTCTTTGATCAAAACTCAGGATCTTTATTGATACATCAATGTGCAGGACTTCATGTTGCATTGAAAAATGAGCCCACAGTGACTAAAACGGTGAGAAAGATCCATGGGGTTCAGAGGGTTAAACGTCTTTATGGGACAATCTGAAATCTACTTCATAAACAGCTCGGCTTCTGTCTGACTTCTGAGGTGCTGAACCTGAACTAGCTTCAGCCAGCCCTGTCTCCTCCTTCTTTTCTTCTCTTTTTTGGAGTGCAGATCTTTTAGGGTCACAAATGTGGTGTTTATAGACCAATGACTCACTGACCTAATGTATCCAAGTTCGACCGCCTTATTCGTTTAATGGCAGAGATTCCAACTGCTGATGAGTCCAGTTTTCAGACCTCATCCTGATCAGTGTTTTACTTCTGAATACTGTCTGTGTGTGTGTGTGTCACATACCTGAAGACAAAGATGTAGAGGACCGTCAGGTTGAGAGGCAGACCCAGCGCGAACTCTCCCATCATCACCCAGGACAGGGACTTGTATGTGACATTGCTGGGGGTTTTGCAGTGGTCCACCGTTTCGTTTGTAGACATGTTTTGCGGACTTGTCATAACAGAGGTGGCGCTTCTGCAGCCGGCTGTAGTCAGAGCAGATGTCACAGGAAGGATGAAGCTTTACAGATGTTTCTGTGCAGCCATGTCCCAGTGAAATCCTCCTGCTCTGCAGCACTTGTAGCCTTGCTCCTCTCTCTCTCTTTAAAGTCTTGTCCACCAGTGCTGGAAACATGCACCGTAAAGCCCTGCATGCACTGAAACACAGCGCAGGTTCTAAAAGAGGGAAAACACTCCGTCTGAGTGTGTGTGAGGCTGACAGTGTTCCTGAAGAGAGGAAGGATTTATAGTCAGCTGGAGGTGTGGTTTACAGAGAGGGGCTCAGCTGTCAGAGGGCAGGGAAAAGATGCTTTTTTGTTTTTTCAAGTCCTCACTGAAGCACACTTTGATCTGATGCTGTGATAATGGCCAGGACTCCGTGGTTTCTGTATCACACACAGAGAGGGTTTAGAGACTGACTGTTGGAGGGTTTTTCAGCAGAATAAGGGGAAAGATTGTGAAATTCCTCAGGTGGCTGCTTGGAACCGCCGTGCCTGCACGTGTTGAGTATTGTGTGGGAAAAAGTTGACAATTGGATTGTTTGTCCTTTGAGGAGCAGACGAACTCCAGAGCATTCATATCCATCCCATTCAGCAGGTTTCATTATAAAGACAGAATGGAAACATGATTTGATATATTTGTCCTGATATAACAGTGAAGTAATCATCGCCAGCTCAGACCTGGTTGCTGTTGGATCTGCCTATCTCGCCCCCAAGAGGTCTTGGCTTGGTCCTAGTCCTGTCAGAATGTGTGGACCTGTTGTCTTTATAGCTACACTTTACCAAGGAGAACTCATCCCTGTAATGATTAAACCAAAACAGAATAAACCTGGTCACAGTTTACCCCAGCAAAGTGTCCACAAACTTCATTTTTTCTTATCATATTCTTTAGAATATACGTGATGGTTCAAGTAAACGAGTGGATGTACTCATTACTGATCAATAAATATTGAGGAGAAGCTTGTGGCAGAGGGATTCTTATCTTCTTCAGTAAAAACCACTGTCGCTCTGCCCCAGTTTGTGGGCGTATTTTGTTATTAATAATTCGTTTGTATAATTTTTTTCACTCTTCTGAAATGGATCAGTTAACGGGAAGATTCTGTCTTAGATATAAACGACGCCGTCATGGGGGAAGGAGCCTTACAGACTCGTCCTATTTCATCCTGTTTGGTGGTTATGGGTTTCAGAGATGAGTCCCTGGAGCAGTGATGTCTCAGCTCTCCGCTGTGTTTCATGTGGTTTTACACCTTTGCCATGCTGTCACACTTTGATTCAGATGTCTTCATGTGGTGCATGTGTCGGCTAAACATTGAACAGAATACAACTTGCAGAGGCTTGTGTCAGGGGCACCTTGTTCCATTCAGGTCAAACATTAGTCTCCGTCCTCCTCAGTGCTGCTGCTGCTGCTGCTGCTGCTGCTGCTATCACTGACGGAAACAGCACTGAGACCCAACAGGGTAATGATTTCAAACTTTAAACCCACTTCTTTATGAGCTCACGCTGCTTCCTTGCAGCCAAGGTTTGACTTGCTTTGTCATCCTCTGACATGAGGCGATGCACAAAAGAGCAACTCTGCACCACTCCTGCAACAGAAGTTGCAGTCTGTGAAGTGTTAATCCATCACACAGACTGCAACGTTACTTTACAGATTCCAGCTTTGATGTAAGAATGTGGAATAAATGGCAAAAAGATAGATACTTCAATTGATCTTGAGGGAAAGCACATACATTACAGGTTAGTACTGAAGAGAATCAACAAAAATTCAAATGAACTCTTAGTGTTGGACGTATGTCGGTTTCGTGAGTCCAGACCTGTCACACAGCTCTGCCGGAGGAAAACTCAGGCGGGCAGTTATACTTGTGTTAACAGTGGTTAAAAAAGGCAATCAGTAACAGACTGCAGTGCTTTAATGCATAACGTATGAGCAGGCTTGTTTGTGTTGTTTTACACCTTTGTTCATGAAGCACTCTGTGACTGCACAGAGATTTATATAACCACTGGTGCTTCCTTACAAGATGCTGATTGGTCTGAACCACCTGCGGTTCAGCCACTAGCTGAAGCCTGATGGGTGGATTTGTGTTGGTTAATAATGTCATGAGTCTTGCAAGAATGAATGAAGGAGTTCATCCGTCCACGACAGCGAAATCTAAAGTCTGAGGACGTAATCTCATGGTCAGCAGCCACTCCTGCGCTGTTTCTTGGTTACCATGGTGACTAGTCCCACCGCAACAAGGATCGCTTGTTCACAATACTATTGGTACATGCAATGTACCTTTGCTGTTGTGTATCTTCTTTTTTTACATGCATACAAAGGAAGTCTAAAATCCGCGTCCAGCTCCTCCAGCACACTATGACGTCACTTCTCCCTCTGTGATCTTTCATGATTCTGACCTTTCTCAGTCTGCATTACCTTTTATATACAGAAACTTGGTTGTTTACTCTGTGTGCACTCAGGGTGAGGGGGCGGGACGTGTCTTTTAAATTTATTATGCTCAATTTGTGTTAAAATGCCAAGTAGCTGTTGCTGGCTGGTGGTTAACACACACACACACACACACGCACACACATTGTTCTTGGAAATGAAGATCTCATTTCATAATCTAATCTGTCTCTCTTCCCTCACTCTGCTCTTATCTCGGCTCCAGTCTCTCCTCCTGGTCTGATGTTTTCTGCCTGTGCGCCCTCTCAGTGGATTGGCTTCACACCTCTGCTGACGGTCACTAACATGCATGAGGTGAGTACTGTTGCAACTAAGGGCTTCATTTGCAACCCAGCTTGCTGTATTTTATTGAAAGTGAGGTACAAACCAATGTAACTTGCACAGATTTCTCCCACTAACATCCGTGTCTTAACACCTGACTCGCCTCACAGGTCCCAGTGTTCCCAGTGTCACCTCGTCAGTCAGTTCAACAGGGGCCCCATCCAGTGAAAGGTAAGAAGAGGGCGGCTGTGTTTACACAAACAAAACAACTTATCTGACTCAGACATCATGTGTGCAGGCCTGTATGTGTAGGAGGTTTTTTACCACGTTGCAATTATAGAAAACTCTTAAACAAGTTTTTTACAATGGTATGAAATTAAGCGTATAATGTATTTGTCTTAGTCTGCAGCACAAGTTAACATTAGCTTGTTAGCTACCTAATGTAAATAGGAACTTCTAATTCATCCAAAGTCCCAGTTAGCAGCTTACTGGTTACACATTACTTATTATTAATGTAAGAGTAGCTAGCTACTAAATTAACTAAATTAGCTGCTATTAGCATGTTTGCAAATTAATTTCTCAGCTTATGTTATTACATGATGTAACAGCAGGGATGGTTAGCCAGCTAGCTGGAGCTTTACAGCATGGATCTGACATTTGTAACATAGACTGTAAATAAAGATGGACGACATGACCAAACATCTGGAACGCCCCCTGGTGGCTGGCTGCAGTGTAGGCCATAAACCCTGCCACTCATCCATGTTAGTGAATCCACCTAAAAAATTTAAAGTGCTCCTCAAAACCATTTCTTTCAAAGATGCATCACCTCTCAGCCTCTACTGTACAGACGCTGGCTCCTTTTCCAACATGGCAGCACCCATTACAGATGAGATATTGTGGCCTCACATACCTGTCAGGGTGGCGAGGAGGAGAGGACGCAGGCGCAGACACTGATCCGGGTAAACAAAGTCCAGGTTTAATGCAGGGGTTTGGTACACAGAAGTCAGTCCAACAGGCAAAGTCACAAAGGGTTAAAGACAGTAGGGCTAAGGGTTAAGACAAAATCCAGGGAACAAACACTGTCATGAACTAGAGATCGCTCGCTAACACACAGGAAGACACAAGACGATCTGACAGGGAGTAAAGGAAACACAGGAGACACGGATGAGACACTTTAGGGCGGGTGATCAGGCTTTCAAAATAAAACAGGAAATAACCAAAACAACCCAAGAAAATAAAAATAACATCAAATACCAACATAACCAAAATTCAATATACTAAAATAACCAAGAAACTAAGGATTTAATCAGAAAGCAAGAACAACAAAACACAGGATCAGGACAATGTTTTGTAGTGTTTGTCTTTAAATTAACACTCATGTAAACAATATGAGATGACAACATTCATCACGATATAAAAAGCACAACGGAGCAACAGGACAGCTGCAGAATGAGTTGAATCAATATTGTTGATGGACTGCAGTTCACTAAGTCACCACATGTGTCACTATTGTCCAGGTTTTCCTCATTCTTACATTTAGAAGCTTTAATCTTCCTCTTTCACTCTCACACTGGACTCACACACACCAGCGTAGCAGCGCGTTTCAGAAAAATACAATAAAAAAAAAAAAAGAAAATATGGTGGAAAGATGCTCAGGAGATGATGCTCATTATCTGTTACTGCAGATTATTTATTATATGTAAATGCAGTGGGGTAGAATGGAAACTATTTCCCTCCAAAACAGACATGTTTAAGAATAACTCCTCAGAATTGTACTAATGTGCAGTAGATAATAATAGATGTAATCACTCATCAGCACTGTGATGTAGTATTTCATCATGTAAATACAGCAGCAATAATGCTTCATCACGTCCTTTATGACCCATTATGATGAACAATGAACAAGATTATTTGTGTCAGTAATGAGGATTTTGTAGTGTGTGTGTGCTCCTCTCTTTGTGAATACTTGTGTTTAGGTTGCACACACAGAGAATTGTTCTGATGTTTGTTCATGACTGAGATCAAAAATGAATTTGGTTCTGATTGGTCAGTTTCAGCACTTTGTGGTTTGTTAATTTTGGTTGCTATGTGTAACAGACTGTTGCTACGGACGTGGTTCTGATCACTGGGAAGGTCTGCTGAACTGTATATTTAATTTAAATCAATGTTTTGCGTAAAGTTATTGATTTAATTATCAGAAATGTTCAAACAAAAGAGGCTTTGTGTTGTAACACAAAGACGAATTTCAGACTAAAAATGACTCGACCTGTCAGACAGTGATCCACAGACATGGTTCGCTGCGTAATGATGACATCATTAAGGTGAGCTCTTGGCCAATCAGGTGACTTTTAGGGACTCAGGGGAAGTTCTGTGAATAAGACTGAGTGTGATTCATGATTTAAGGGAAATCTGTGACTCCTAAAGACTCCTCTTTACTGTAACCTTAAAATAATACAACCTATCTCTGTCTCTCCAAACATAAACAGTTATTAACATTAATAACCAGCTTCCTTTATGAAACTTACCTAACAGGCCTCATTTGCATCTATTTTGGGATCAGTTACATACATTTGATACAGAAACCATGCTAGTAAAAACTGTCCGATTTAAAAAAAAAAAAAATAGATTATGTTTTTAAAACAACATCTGAGCCTTAAATGACAGCATTCAAACACTAAAGTCTGTTTAAATGCATGAGGCTATGAAGATCTGACAGCAGAGATCAGACTGCTGCTGTTGAAAGGAATCTTTCTGCTCATTTCACTCCAAGACAAACAGAGAAGCAGATGTGCAGAGGCATTTCCCCTAAAAAAAACTCTTTATGTTTCCAATTATGATATATGCACAGGGCTGATAGGGGAAGATCCATAACATGTAAAGACATATTAAATAATCGTCAGGTCCCTTTTCTTCATCGTGCTTTTCCCCGTCAGAGTTTCACGACGTACGCTGTGTGATCAAAAGTAAATGGACACCATGTGCAGCTTTACCGTCCTGCTGCTCCCTAAGATCCGAAGCTTGGGATTGCTTGCATGATCAATCAGTCAAATGTAATATTTTTATGAACAAACCAAAATGTGAGAAATGTCCTGAAAAAGTTCCTCCTACCAGGATTACAGCTCCGAACTTCCATTCAGGGACTCAAAGATGGGACCTTTCCAGTTTCCTGCAGAAGAACATGCCTGACTTCATCGCCCCTCATCAGAATTTACAAATGGATTGGACAGGAAGCCAGAATCATGAAGGGCCCCGGTAGTCCCAGGTAGTATCCTGACCAGAGGGAAGCGTCTCGCTGTACAGCAGCGACCATGAACCTCAATCGACTGTATTGCGTGTAGGCTGTACTGTTTCTATACTCGACCTTTCAAGCTGCTTCGCTCCTTTCAACAAGAACGGGAAGTAACTGGAGAAGTAATGCTCTTTAAACGTGGTGCTGCAGAAGCAGTAGACCAGGGGATCCAGCAGACAGTCCATGTAGGAGAGGACCATGAGGCCGTCGAAGGTCACAGAGGCTCGATCCTGTGGGAGCTCTTTGTCAGGCAGCTGTGCTCGGACAATCAGCAGGACCATCCTGGCTATGGTGCAGGGGAGGAAGCAGAGGGAGAAGACCACCATACAGGAGGTGACCGCAAAGACGGCCCTCCTCAGCTTGGTCTTGTCTCCGACCGTCTTTTTCCTCAGGCGGTTGACGATGTGCACCGTGCAGTAGACCAGGATGACAAATGGGATGACGATCTGGGTGAAGATGACCGCCTCTCTCAAGCTGTCCACCACATCCTGAAGTCAGAGGAAACATTGTTAATTCAATCAGCAGAAAACAGTATTCCTAAAACGTGTACATGATGACAGGATTGATAGATAATGGCAAGCAGCAGCCCGTGCTGAGAAATGAAGCCCAAGGGACGACGAGCTATGAAGAACACAAAGTTACCATGTACATTCTCATTATCTGCTCTAAAGCTGCAACAAGTCAGTGATGGGTTGGTCTATAAAATGTCAAAAGACTCTGATTGATTGATTTATCATGCACAATGCCTGGTGTCCATTTACTTTTGATCATATAGTGTCTCCTTGTTTTGTGTCATACGGCTGAAAATAACTGTAGCTCTCATATCACTGTACTGTCAAACAAGTCTGAGTGTAAACAGCAACACAAGTATCCGTTCTAATTTAATTCCTCCTCTGATAACATCAATATTTATAGTTTCACAACAGTCATATCTTTTCCATCTAGGGTTGGTTTGTGGTGCAGTTTGACGCACTCCAGGTTTCACACTTTAGCACTGCTTTGGTGCAAGAATGACTCTGAGTGGAGCTCTGAGACAGCGCTAACCTCTGGAAGGACACAGCAGACCCACTTTATGATCCATTCCTGATGTGCAGCCACTTCAACAGTAAGACACTAGAAGCTGCTCTCTCAGCACGGTGTTGCCACATGGCCTCAACTGACAGACGTGAACACGCCCTTTTTAAGGTGAAAGATACGAATCATCAGTCATTTTTACACTGCTTCACATTCACCCGTGTGCAAGCAAGAACATGCACATTCACACACATGCAGCCAGAGCCACCCACAATGTTTCACGACACTTGAACGAGAGGCGCAAACGTTACCTTGACCAAGGCGTCGTCTTTAGTGTCCTTGTCGCTGTTGCAGCAGGCAAAATTCTTGAGCATGGTGGGGATGGTCAGAGGCAGAAGCAACAACCAAATGAGGATGGAGACCTGGGGGGAATTCTTAAGCACCCTCAGGAGACGCTTTTGACCCAGGTGTACCACGTTAAAGTAGCGGTCGATGGAGATCACCGTCAGGAAGGCGATGCTGGCGCCCCGGTGCAAAAACAACATAAAGAGCATAGCTTTGCAGATGGCGTCGTTGCTGCTCCTCCGTTCTCCTTCGATGAAGCTGTGCGCCTGGACGGGCAGACAGAACAGCACCAGGACGTCCGCCAGCGTCAGGTTGAACAGGAAGACGTTGGTGTTGGAGTTCCAGAATTTGAGCTTGAATATGAAGAGGTGGAGGACGGATGCATTCAGAGGCAAAGCCAAGATGAAAATCACGATCATGACGGCTGCGTAGAACTTGTACAGCGTCTTGTGCGTGGCCTCACAGTCCTCAATGAGTTGGTATGGAGATGCACTGACGTTTGCCATCTTGAGCAGCACTCACAAAGGAGTGAGCAAATATGAATTCACAAGCACCTCTAAACTGACAAAGAAAGATCAAGTCTGACCCGGCAAACAGAGGAGCACGCTCCAGCCTGACGAGTTTCTGCAGTTTCAGTCCCGGTTTAAAAGTTCTCCTTTCAGTCCTGGCGTCTGTTCCTGGTTGCTACCGTTGTCCTGTGTTGTGAAAGCCAGTACCAGGTCTGGAAGTGATTTCTCCAGTGTGCAGAGGTCCTCTTTGCTCAGCGTTGTAGCTCCTCCTTATTGCCTGAGGAGTTGAGTCACCAGCTGCTGTTTTAACTCTGAGATACGACTGGAGCCCTGACAAGCCACAGGCAGCAAGGTTCGACTCGCTGACTGACAACCAAACCGTAGAAGAACATTTCTGTGGGAACGTTTCACTCTCCTGGTGAAAGCACGCTACTATTTTACTATTTTCTGGCACAAACTGTGAGAGTTAACCTTTTTTTCTGTTTGGAGAGAAAGTCCCAGAAGCTGTCAGCTTTTTTAAAAACTCTTCTCCACAGAAGCTAAAAATGCTGCTGAGAAAGAGGAGGAAAAATACAGATGTGTATCCATGGGAATTGATTTATTTGAGTGTTTTTTACTATGTAAGGAAATGTACATGAGGTTGTGTGGAATGTAACATCCTGAGGGAGGACATTTCTAAGAGGGGGGGTTCAGCGCTGCATGCCTCAAACTCATTCTCTACCTCCACAAGTCCAGACAAGTCTTAGAGACTCAGACTTTTCTCTCAACTATAAGTTTCACAAGGACCTCAATGACCTCTTTAAAAGTCACATTTACACAAGACAGGCATCGCATTGTGTGTGCGTTGTGTGTAGAAATCCTACAGGTGCACACACATCTGGACCTCATCAGAGGGGTACAGTTTCCGTGTTAATCTCCGCTCTTCACCTGCCTTCTCAGTCTTGACCTCCTCCTCATACAAAGCCCCGATTGTATGTGGGTGTGCAGCGGATCAGGGAGCATCACAGTGTAATTAAAGCCCAACAAAACTTAAGTTACCTGGATGATAAGAGCGCTTTCCAACTCTCTGACGTACTGCCTGTAAAGCGTGTTTTCTAAGATTATTCCATGTATAGCTGATCGTTCATAAGCATAAAGGCTTTGGAGAGACGTTCTGCCTCCCATTGGAGTTCCTCAAATGGCCACTGTTGAACCAAACATGGCTGCTTGAATATTTGGCCCCATCATTTAGGGGGTTGTTACATTTACTTGATCTGGAAAAAAAACAAATTAATTTCTTTGCACTCTGTTGTTGTAGTGATTTTTAATCATGTGAGATGCTGAGTGGTCTCAGCAGCTCAGTCATGTGACATTCTGGTTTAGCCTAAGTTACCTTTAGACCATCAGTGTTGAGGTAGGAGGGCGTCTTTAGACAGCTGCCTGCCACTCAAAGGGGCTATGCCCATAATTAGGCAACATTTTAGGCTGTAGTACAACTTCAGTATGATTTTGGAGTCACCTCAAGTGGCCACATGTGGAACTGCAGTTTTTCCTACAGTAGTATTCAGAGGTTGAGGTTACCTCAACAAGCTTCTCTGCCATTCGATTTGCTGCCATAGTTACAAGTCCCAGCCTGACCTCAAGACTTATGATGCACGTTTTTTTTTTGTAAATATCCACAGGAGGACATAGAACATAAATATCGTAAGTGTCATATCAGCCACCTAAAATGTTCATCTGTTGTGTTAAGGTGAGGTTTAGCTGTAATCTTTAACATGGATGCATAATCTGTTGTCTGCAGATGTTATGGTAGCAGCTGTAAGAGGTGCTGTTTGTGAACATGTTGTGCCGACAGAGAGAATGGTTTATGATTACGTGACACAAGCTTTGATTATCGCTGAAGCTCGGCTCTGCAGCATCACAATGAAAGACAAATTTACAGGCTGCCAGACAGACCAACAGTCAGACTGCTCTTCTCAGATTGTCAAGCCAACCTGTGACTCCTCCATCACTCGGTGTGAGGTTGTGCACGTCACCATAACTCACAGCTGTGCCAGCCCTGCTGGCTTTCATCTGTGCTATTTCACAGGAGGATGAGATGTCTGAGGTCACAGGCTTCCAGCTCGCACCTCGCACCTCACAGTGAAGCTGTCCTTCATCACCTCTCACCTGTCTGTGCGCGCTCAGTGTAACAGCCTTTCTGATGCCACTCAGGTGCACTGAGGTGGTAAAACTCGGCAGTGTAGTACATAAAATGTGTGCGTCTTACACACATCTGTCACCGTTTTTATCTTCAGTAAAACGTTTTGCATTGACTTTTGTGTTGATAATGAATCATTTCTTCACATATTTGTGTGTTATTGTAATGTGTTACCATGAACATGCAAACCGACCAGAAACACTGACCTACTGTCAACAGGGACAGACCAGGCTGTACACGGAGAAGACGACCAGGACCCAGGAAGACCAGGGGAGGACTCTGATACCCTCTGTGGAGTGAGGAAACCCCATCTAGCTGGAAACAGGTGCAGGCTGCAGTGCTTTTAACTAATGTCCTCATGTTAATTCAATTTAAAGAAACTTTATCAAAACACAACAAAAAAAAAAGATCAGTGTGATCACAACCCACAAACCATCTCTGGGAAAACTTATTTGAGGAGCACTTTAGTTGGGTCGGTGTTCTGTCCACTAACATGGAGGAGGTGGGGTTAATGACGTATATAACAGCCAGCCACCAGCAGGTGATCTCAGTCTGTGGACTCAGCCCTGACCTGATGTGACATTAAAGGTAGAGTAGGAGATTTAGAAAACTCAGAGTCAGCCAGATCTTGAAAGTAAACACACGCCCCTTTCTCTCGGAGCTCACCCCGAAGCCACGCCTCCCAATCACATGGATGCGCATCACCTGAAGACGAGCTGCGGTCTGTGACTTCGACTTCGAAACTGCTGAACTAATCGGTTGCTATTGGATTGTAAAGAGAAGTTACACTAATTTAACAAAAAGAGCATCAGAATGAAACCTACCTTTAACCTCTACAAGCACGCCTTTTCTTGTAAACTCAGGAATCCCTTTCTTTGTATTTGTGACACCCACATGAACATGCCTGACCAAAACTAAAAGCTTGTTAGTTCAGGTTTATGACAAACATCTAAAAACTGAAACCTTTAGTGAGGCCTCATAGTGCTCCCATCCATCACTGTGAAAATGCAGCATGTGATCTGGAACTTTGATGGAGAATAAGCAGCGGCTTTAGTTTTTTTTATTTTCTAAATATGGTTTAATATCTTTTTATTTTTTGTCAGATCTGCTCTGGGAGAGGATGAGACCTCCGTGGAGCTCCTGAGGGTGAACAAAATCTCTGATCTGGAGCAGGAGCAGGTATACTTTTAGACTTGTAGGCTGTGCTGTAGAATGGCAGACGACCATTAAAAGTTCAATAAGAGAAAACAAACTATTAAACATAAATAGTTCTGCCTAAGATCAGCGTAACAAAACACATTTTCTGCTCAAACTTTCAGAACAATGATGGCGCCTCGAGGCCAACCGAGGCGGGTTACAACTTGCAGCAGGATGAAGGCATTTCCAGTATGGACAGAAATTCTTTGGATGTCACAGATCAGCAGGAGCTCCAGGGGCGGGCGCTCCTCAGCCAGCAGCAGCCCAGCAGGAAGTTCACCTGCTCTGACCCATCCGCTGACTTTAAAGATGGAGGAGCGCTGCTTGAAGCCTTCCAGTTTGGGACTGGTCAGCTCCAGCAGAGCCCAGAGTTTGGGATTTCACTAGACTCTGTTTCTTGTAATCCTCATACACCCCAGAGACAGGCCCAGACAGAGATCCAGGCACAGGTGAAGGACTTTTCCCCGGCCTGCAGCCAAGAAGAAGCTGACTTCACCAATCCTGTCCTGGTCCAAGATAGCAGGACGCCTTTTTGTGAAGGGGTTCAAAGAAATGTCACCACTGATATTTCTGCATCCGAGACAGAAGAGGTCAGGCACTTAGAAGATGGAGACAGTAATAACCCTCATTTAAGAGAGACTGAAGGCCACATGTATGAATCAGCCTCTGATAGGTCGTCAGTGAGGAGTGACGAAGATGAGCAAGGTCGGATTAAATTTGCTGCACCTCAAATGGCTGTCAGAAGGCAGGATGGATGGGAAAAAAGCACACAGGCCGGGACACCCGAACATCCACCCTGCACTGTGGGTGAATCCGCTTTCCACACCCCCACCCCTTCGGGGCACGGCAGAGTTTCCCCCTGGGCCTGCAGAAATCAGGAAGTTATTGTTAGCTTTGAGACGAGCGGCCACATAGAGAGACTCTCAAACACCGACATGGAAACTCAATCCGCAGCCCGCGATGAAACAAAAACACACTTTCTTCTCTGCCAGTGCATCAAGTCCAGACCAGACAGGGTCAAAGGTCAAAAACAAGCCGCAACAACAACAACACCATCACGTCACATGCGGCCAAACAACACAAGCGGAGCCTCGACACCTCAGAAAGGCGGCTCGTTTCCCACGCATTCCACCACAAGACGCTCTGGTAAGAGTGGTAGCCGCAGTGAGGGTGAAGATAACACATCCTCCCAGTGTCACCAGTTTCCCAAGCTCCCATCCTCTCCTCCCCGCCTCGGCCTGCAGGGTTCCGACCTATCAGAGGACGGCTACGGCAGCCAACCACCCATTTAATTTTAACTTACATCAAAACTATACTTTAACATACACTATGTGACCAAAAGTAAATGGACACCATGAGCACCTGCTCTGTTCTTCAGTTGTTAAGGTAGAAATCTTTTTGTCTATGATTAAACCAGTGGAAAATGTTCAGCAGACAGTTCCAAACATTTATTCACTGATAAGTTGTCGCAGCTTTGAGCACATAATAAGGATTTAGATGATAACTTTGTGTGTTATCATCTTCATCAGAATTCACAAATGCTTAATGGAAGAAAAAGCACAGCACTGAGGAACACATACATCTATCCTGTGCTGCTGACTCTATGGTATGGAGAGGGGGTGCCTTTATAATACTGCATCAGGCTTCTTGTCCTGTGAAGCTGGACATTTTAACACGGAGGTCTAGGGGGACAGACTCACAGAGCTCGGGTAGCTGTATGAAAAACTGCAGTTTGTGGCACTGCTGTGTGGACAACTGGACTCGTAGATCGTAGTTTTCTGAAGATGTTTCGCACGACCCCTCAGCTTTCTAAGGGAGAGTATTATAAGACTGAACTTCCATCCTTTGTGTTTTCATGTCGTGTCCACTGTTTCTCTGACAGAGCTGCAGGATGGAGCCTGTTGCACACTCCAGTTCTACGTCAGTGGAGAAACAACAAGTAACCGGGACCACCTGATCTTCTCGGAGCTCAGAGGAGCACCTGACAGAGGTAAGAAGAACCTCAGACCAAAACACGCTTTCCAAAATAAACACGAGCGATTCCACTGAAAACCTCACTGTTTCTACTGAAATCACTGAAATCAGCTGTCGCAGTGTTTACAGTGAAGACTTGCAGACTCAGGGAAAACATAAAAAAACACTCTGCCTTCAGCTGTTTTACACCCACTTCCTGTGGAAACAACAATATGATCCAACCAGACCAAAGTACAATTCCTGAATGTTAAATCTACAGAACTGTGTTTTCTATAAACACTCTGCGCCTCATGTTGCATCCTCCGTCTCTACTGATGTGTCAATAAAAGGTCAGAACACATCAATTTATTAATCAGTGACAATCAGTCAATGGACTGCAGGATTCAAATAGAAGAAGCTGCTCATGGTGTCCATTTACTTTTGGTCACATTAGGACAACGTGTCCACGACCAGCTAAAGGTTTCCACAGCGTCTCCTCTCATTTTCAGGGAATCAGAATGTTCGGAAGGTGCTGAAACCAGGAAGTGACTCTGACCATGAAGCAGAACCATCAGGGGGACTTTACAGGTATCAGCTCTGACCTATATGATCATAGTGTGGATACTGTGGTGCATGGCGCATGTACCTCAGTATCACAGGATGTAAGCTGGTGTCCTCTGACCAGTTTAGCATGAAGCCAGTTTGTGCAGGCTGGTGCTGTTTGGTTATCTGTTCTTTTCTTCTACAAGCACACACACTGTGTGTGAGTGCAGAGAAGAGGAGGATCCAGATGATGATCTCAGCTCTGGCGAAGAAGACAGAGATGATGGTCAGGCCCTGAGGAATCAGCACAGTCCCCACAGGCTGGAAAACAGAGACGTCCAGGTCAGCTTTTAACAGAGATGCATGATGTATTTCTGCCTGGTTTTAAAACACATTGTATGGACTCCATGCTCCTGGCTCCCTCTCAGGCTCGTTAGACGTTTGTAAAGTCTGATAAAGGGCGATGAGGTCAGGTGTTAGGTGGCCTCGAGGTCTGGACAGATGAGCTCCACACCCAGCTGTGAAGGTCTTTGACAGGAAGCAAACAAACACACAAGGGTATCATCTAAATGTTCACTATCTGCTCTGAAGCTGCACAATGAGTCCATGAATGGACCTATTGGTTTGGGACCAGGAACATTTTCAGGACCTGTTCACCGTTTGTTCATAAAATATCAGAATTTCCAGCATCGTTTTGATGATCACAATGAACAAATATGGGACCTCAAGCAGCTTTAAACTGATTTTTAGAGATGTTGGAGGGCTACAAGCCACGTCAGGCTGTAGAAACACAGATCATACTCGTTATCAGCCGGGTGCTGGTTTAGATGGTTGTATTTGTTGACGATAACAACACCCACATCTTCTTCCATCCGTTGTGTAACAACCGGCTTGTTCTCATGACATCAGGGTTTAGTTTCACAAGACTTCTGAGCTGCAGAAAAGCCTTTCATTAGCTCCCAAACTGTGCTGTGTAACACTGATCGGTGTCAGAGTCAGGACCGATCCTAATGTTCCTCTGAGCCATGATTACATGTAGCTCAGTTAGAGTGTAGTTTTAATAAAAGCAGTCTTTACTTTGTGTTGGCGCAGTCAGAACGCAGCTGGACAAGCTGCAGCCTGTCGCTCTGATTCATTTATCTGCGTGTCAGGTGATTGGCGCCGTGAGGAGGCGTGCTTAACGCAGCTATTACCGGACAGATACAAAGAGTTAACGTGCCAGCGGTGTGTTAACACACATTAGACTGAAGATGTCAGCGGCTTTCATCGCCTTCAGGCAGCAGGCAGCTTTGGAAGGAACAACACAGTAAATGGATTCACCTAAAGTGTTGAAGTTTAATAGACAGGCGGAGTAATTCAGTCATAAAACTGTCAACAAACTGTGAGCCCTGTGATTCAGAACTGTAAAACACACCGTGGCGTAAACCTGTGTAAACCTTTACACACTTCTCAAGAAGACGTGAATCACACACACACCACTATGTTTTGTCATTGTGTAGGTGTTTCTGAACAGGTTTGTGCTGTCTGTGTGTGCTCTGTGTGTGTGTGTGTGTGTGCTCTCTCTCTCTCTCTCTGTGTGTGTGCTGTGTGTGTGTGTGTGCTCTCTCTCTCTCTCTCTGTGTGTGTGTGTGTGTGTGCTCTCTCTCTCTCTCTCTGTGTGTGTGCTGTGTGTGTGTGTGTGCTCTCTCTCTCTCTCTCTGTGTGTGTGTGTGCTCTCTCTCTCTCTCTGTGTGTGTGTGTGTGTGTGTGTGTGCTCTCTCTCTCTCTCTCTCTCTGTGTGTGTGTGCTCTCTCTCTCTCTCTCTCTCTCTGTGTGCAGGCCCTCAGGCTGCAGGTGGAGGCCCTTCAGCAGCAGTTTGAACACAGAGAGCGTGATTGGTTTGCAGTTCAACAGCAGCTGGAGCAGCTGAGGAGAGAAAACTCTGAGCTGAGGAGGGAACTCTCAGTGAGGCCACAGCGCTGCCTAGTGGCCGGCCCCTGTACTGCACCCACACCTGCTGCACTCCAGGTAAAACAGTGTGAACACCTGCCTGTAAAGATGAAGGCCGCCTGCAGGGGTCATTCTCACTTCTCAGGGTTCCTCATCACTTTTAAAGTTCTCTAAGACAAAAGCCTCATAAATTATATAAATGATAAAGTACTCTAATGTGCCATATAAGATGATTGAAATGCTTCTGTTGTTTCCTAAACTAATTATTGGCTGTTTTTTTTTTTATCCAGCACAGGAAATCATAAAAATCAATATTTGCTGCGCAGATAGGAGAAATGTCAGAAATCACTCTGTGGTCTGTGTGATGAGCTAATGAACACTTTAGGCAGCCACGAAGAGATGAACCCACTGAAATGTTGGCTGGACTAAATGAAACCTTCTTTTATCTGAGAACTAATGGAGGGATCGGCCAACACAGGATGTTTACTGCAGCACCATGTTCAGGAAAATGCACATATAGAGTCTGCATTTCATTGTGTGTCATGCTGCAGTGTATTTATGCACTGTCATGGTTAGTGTGTCTGCCATGTGAATCTAGCTGGCATCAGATTATTCAGGTCTATAATACACCGTTAAGTGGTCCTTAAGCACCCGGGCAATAATTTATGAAGGAGGACAAAAGATGGTGTCGAAGCACCGACTGACCTCATTACATGCTCACAGAGTGCAAGCGGAGACGGCCGCTGACACACTCCTGTCACTGCACACACCTGATTTCATCCTCGAGAATCAGAAGGTGAAAATCAACAGAATATAACATTCAAAGAAAGCGAAGTCCAACAAAACACACGTATGCCGCCCAGCTTCACCCAGACTCTAACCCCAGCCCCCCCCCCCCCCCCCCCCCCCAGGTAAGTTGAGTTTGAGAACCCTGTGTTAAAGTGTGTGTGTGTGTGTGTGTGTGTTTTCTCCCCCGACATGCAGCCACATCTGTCTGACAGCTGCAGCCTGGAGAATCTGAGCGACAGCAGCAGAACAGACAAGAAGATGAAGACGGTCACGTTCCCCAATGGAGACATCAAACACAGTTTAGAAGACGGGAAAGTGGTGAGCTCTGAGTCTCTTACCTGAGTGTTCTGTGAGTTCTTTATGAAATGAGGATCAGATTTATTTACACACACACATACACAGAGAGAAAAGGATGCACAGATACATAAACTACAGGAGCTGTTCAATAAAATGTGATTCTCAGTATGAAACCAACGGTCCAGGTAACGAGGGCTCTGATCTCTGAGGTCATGTGATCACAGGTGTATCACTACGCCGCCACACAGACAACACAGACCAGCTATCCCAGTGGACTGCAGGTCCTTCACTTCGCCAACAAGCAGATCGGTGAGAGACACCATCTTTAAATCTTGGACACGATCAATGAGTCTGTCAGAGAATTATAGAATAATATATAAAACACTTGAATAACAAAGATGAGTTCACAGCAGTCGGATTTAAATGAGTCATATAAAATAAAAACACTTAAATGAGCTGAGAGCTGCCTCCTTCTGTGACAGAGAGGCGACACCCCGGGGGGGAGAGAGAGATCCTGTTCCCAGACCAGACCATCAAGTATCTGAAGCCTGACGGCAGCGAGAGGACGATCTTCCCCGATGGCACCATCGTTCACCTTTCACCGTACGAACCGAGTCGTCACTCGACTCCAGAGCGTCTGCAGGCTGTCATTAAGATGGCCACATGAATAAATAAACCATATCAGTGCAGTTTTTATGATCGTTTTTTTTAACATCGTCTTTCACCGAAAGACAGAAGCGCTGGTTAACTGTCATTAAAGATGTGGGTTTTGTTTCCTGTTGACCAGGTCAGGAGAGAAGACTGTCGAGTTCCCCAACGGGCAGAGAGAAGTCCACACCTCCCAGTTTAAACGGAGGGAGTATCCCGACGGCACGGTGAAGACCATCTACAACAACGGACAGCAGGAGACCAAGTACGCGTCAGGCCGAGTGCACGTCAGAGGAAAGACAGCACGACTCACATGACAGCACCTGTCTTCAACAACACATGACCATGAGTCACACATGTTATATTCTGAATTAAACCAATCAGGTTAAGATTTCACTTTACAGCGATTCAGTCTGACTGGTTTTTTTAAAGAATCTGTGTCAGCAGTTTAAATGGTCAGCTTTGACACACACTTCCTTTTAAAATCACTCTGGAATCATGTTATTAGGGCCCGAGCACTGAACCCTAGGAACTCCCTCAACATGATCGTGTTTTTGGAGGCCTTAACATGCCCCAAAACTCACCAAACTTGGTAGAATTTAATTTAACAAATTGTATCTTTGTAAATATCTGTGGATGCTCTCATTCATCCAAGTCATAGTCATTTCCAAGAGTTTAAATCGAGGCAACTGGACTCAAGGATTGTTTTTTTGGAAGCCACAGACCACAGAGTGAAACCCTTTGAATTTTGGTGAATTGGGACGTAAGCTTCCTTCAAAATACGACACTGGATTTACCAAAAGCAAGCTATGTAAAATTAGAGAAATACGCTGGGCTACACCTCGGTATATTTTAGTTAAAGCCAATTATTAGTAATCCAACACGAGGTAAGTGGTGATGGCCAAATGAAGCCCCATGAATCACTGAGGCTTTCCAGCCCATTGCTTCATCCAAAGCTTCCAGGTCTTTGAAACAGTGAATAGCGCCATCTGCTGGGCAAATTAACTTATTAGGTCACTGCCACAGTACCGACTCGGAGTGCTGTCTAGAACTTTATTCTGTGGCTGCAGAAGATGGTGCACACACCAAATACAGGAGTGACATTATTTAACAGACACACGTGCACACAAACTCCCATAATTTTACACAACTCATAAGAAGGATTAAAATAAAATGAGACTGATAAGAGACCCCCCCCCCAACCCCAACAGGAAGTCCACCATTTTAAATTTGCGGCCATTTTTGTTGATTTCTGACCCTGCTACAAAACTTTTCACGCCTCACATGCTTCATCCAATTGAGTTGAAATTCACTGTGTCCACTCAGGACACCATAGGAAAAAAACGCATTCTAAAACTCTTTCAAAAGTCTTATGGTGTGGCGGGGGCGTGGCCTCAAAGTTTGGCGATTTCACAGGAAACAGGAAGTCGCTATAACTTCTGTGTTTACTGTTGGATCTGTACCAAATGTCATATGTATGATCAGAGTCTGACCATAAACACGTCTATACAACAATATTCAGTGTTTGGCACAGCGCCACCTGCTGGCTACACAACACGTGTTATCAGGTTTTTCTGCCTGCCCCTCCCCCCTGCCTGTTTTGTGTAGGATCATGAAACTCGGTACACCTGTGTGTTGTGTGAGGACCCGTCATCACTGCTTGCCGCTTTAATTTAAATCTTTATAATAGTTTAGAGACAGACACCGGCAGTGTTATAAATAATGACCTAAGTGGATCTGAAGCAGTGCCGGAGCAGTGGAGGGTCTTTAGGGCCCCACAGCAGTGAATCAAAGTCTTCTTCAGTGTCCTTCTTCACCTCCTCCTCCTCCTCCTCTCTCCTCCATTTTGTTTTTTTCTCTGATTGGCCTGAAGCCGCCGCCTGATTGGTCAGCTTGTGAAGCTCCTGAACGATGGTTGCAACATCCAGTTTGTGCTGTGAGGCCTTCAGGGTCGCTGTGTTAAACGGAAATGTCCGAATGAAGTCTCCAACTCTGATTGGAGGAACATCCTGTTCATTCGACGCTGTGATTTCCTGCGCTGGCTTTACCCCCCCACTGTGGACAGACACACAGATCGATGGTCAGACCTTTTAAAGAAGATGTTGAGTCAGAGGCTGCTGTTGTGTTAACAAGCTGCCCCAGATTGCTCCTACCTGTAAAGGCTTGTGAGCCTCCGGGATGCAGCAGAGCGTCTGAGCCCCCTCTGCAGGGTGTCGAGTGTCGGGGAGGAAACGTCTGTCTCTGCTGAGCGCCGCTCCTCAGCTTCTGTTTCACGGTTTGTAACCTCAGACAGGTGAAGGCTCCTTCTGTCCATCAGGCCTGATGTGAGAGCTGGACACGTCTGTCTGTTTACCACTGACATGTTTGTCCTTGAATGTGGGCCGAGGATCAGGTTCAGGTCGCTGTGGGTTCTGGTAGCGCCGCTGTTAATTATTCTGGCTGCTTGTTTGGTGTCCACAGGTGGAAGGTGTCTCTGGCAGTCCGGTATGAAGGTGGTTTGTCTGGATGGTCTGTGGTTCATTCTTCTGAGCTGAGGGAGCGTCTGAGGTGAGGAGGACCTGTTGTTGGTTCTTCCCCTCTGAACTTTTGGTTGTTTTATCTTAGACAGAGCAGGCACAGAAACATGTGAGGGGTGGTTAGCGTTGATAAAATGTTTGTGTTTCTGATAGGCTCTCTCTCTTAATCTGTCAATCGACGTGTAGTTCATCAGATCAATCAGATCGCTGATTAGTCCCTTCTTCACTGTAAAGTCCACCTGGCAGTCCAGAGTCAGCGCCGGGCTGTAGTTGACCTCCAGCAGCCAGGGTTTGAACCTGACATCGATGAGGATGTCAAAGCCAAACAGCTCCACACAGTTTGGACAGGAGGGCACAGAGGGAGCGATGGTGAGGAGGGTCAGCGTCACGACGTTGCTGATCCTCTGCCACAGAAGCAGCTCGTCGATGTCCTGGCTGCGCAGGAAATGCCTGAACTTACTCATGGTCCACTTGCACCCCTGGCCCACCTGGCCTTTGTTTATGTTGTAGAAGGGGCCGAACTTATTGATGCTGGTGTTGGTGAGGTGAGCGTACAGGTTGCGCAGAGACGACAGGTTGTACTTCTCGGTGGAGAAACGCACCAGGCCTTCCTGATGGATGTAAACGGTCAGCGGGTGGAAGCTCTTCACACACACGTAGATCCTCAGGTCGAACTTGTAGCCTGAGATCAGCAGGGGGTTGCTGACGTACCTCTGCACGATGACGGAGCAGTCATACACCAGGTCCTTCATGTCCTCAAAGATGAAGATCCCTCTGCCTCTGGAGAGGTCCACGGGCTTACAGATCCAGTAGGCCGACAGGCCCCGGACCAGACGGAGTCTGCTGTACTCGGCCAGGAAGCGGCCGTAGTCATTGGGGAGGATGAAGGTGGTGGGACTGAAGCCGTATAGAGCTGAACCGAACGTGGCTCTCATCCTCCTCAGGTTACGAGCCAAGCAGTCCTTCCAAAGAAACACAGATTCTGTCAGAGGAGGATCAGGTTCTGAGGAATGTGTGTCTAGATCAGGGCCATGTGAAGTTATGTGGCTAATCTGGACTGTGGCTGAGAAGATTTTTTTCTTGTTTAAGCATTTTTTAAATTAAGACATAAAATAACAAACACTTGGATCTACTGTGAAGAAGAAGGAGGTCATCACCTTGCGTGTGATGCCTAGAGTTTTGGGGTGGTGGTTGAGGCGTTGCCATGGCAGCAGGTTCAGGTATTCCGAGCTGCGGAAGCCGGAGCCCCGCCAGTACAGGTTCCAGTCCTCCTCTTCCCGCTCGCCTTCGTCGTACTCCTCCCAGCCTCGCTCCAGAAGCACCTCCCTCACCAGCTCAGGTCCTCGGTCGTGCAGTCTGAACACCAGCGAGGCAGCCATGCAGCAGCGTGTGTGGACATCACACATTTATGGACACACCTGCGTTCAAAATAAGGATACACGTTAGGAGGGTACAGGGATGTTGTTTGGTAAGAAACAGGTTCTTTGCTGCTGCGTAGCCAACTCCATTTACAACATACTGCCAATGTGGTCTCTCTGACTTTGCCCCCAGCCTGAGCTGTCCCTCTGATGGTCCTGATCCTGTCCATCCCCATCCTAAAGAGAAGCTCGACATCTTCATCTCTGCTGCCTTGTTCAAATCACAATTCCTAAGTTTACTGCTCGCTGTTTCTCCTTCCCCCTCACTCCAGCCCTGCATGCTGCACACACCAGCGCTTTGATTGGTGCAGATTACCAACAGATTCCGGATATTTTGCCGTCTCTGGATGACAAATCAAGCCTTCTTAGCTGCACTGCAATGCTGCTGGCAGCTACAGTTTCCAGGCATCGGCAGTTGTGTAGCGGAGGCAGATAGCTGTGACCCACTTGGACAGTTCATCCAGCATGTTTGTGTTTGAGCGTAAAGCGTTTACACGGTAAATCTGAGAGGCCCAAACGAACCCGACACTTTGTCTGCTCATCTGCACACGAGGAGGACGGAGCTTCAGCCACTAACACATTCAATGTAGTCATCATCTGAACATGTTTACAACACTAATAAATACACACAGACCTACAGACTTAGTGAAGTTTGCAGTGAAAAATGATCAGAGGCAGAAAATGCTTCAGTCTTACCTTTGGATGCACTTTAAAAGTGCTGTCCGTCTGTCAGTGTTTCCTTTCAGCTGCAGCACTGACAGGCTGTCTGTTCACTAGGCTCCTCCCACACACACACACACACATACAGACATTGTACAAATGTCTGTGTGTGTGTGTGTGTGTACAGGAGCCAGGTATCACAGAGAACAATGGTTGTTAGAGGCATGTGTTGTTGTCGTGCCTGCTGTTATCGTGGTGATTAACACGCTGATAGACGCCACAAAGGGGAGCAGATGTAAGCTTCACCTGCTCAGGTACCGGCTTACACACACTTACACATGTAATTAAACATAATGTTCGAGCTTGAAGGACCACAAAGGACAAAGGACAACAAAAAGTTGATTTATTCTCATTTTAGGTGCCAAAAATCTACTTATACAATATGGACAAAAGTATGTGGACACCCCTCTGTGTTTGCTGGCCTCTATTTTTTTGGTTCCAGTCCAGCTTATTAAACATTTGTAAGGTCTGATGAAGGGGGATGAGGTCAGGCATCAGGTGACCCAGAGGTCAGGACAGGCCAGCTCTTCCATACTAAACTAGAAAGATCATTTCTTTGGGCTTTGTTGTGTTCATCTACATCATGTGTATCATCTTAATCCTCATGATGTGCTCTGCAACACGGTTTGGAAGCAGTAATCTGGAAACAGGAGCATGTTCAGGACTTGCTGTATACACCTGTGGGCCAGGAGCAGATGTCGTCAGGTGGTGCGCAACCTTCACTGAGTGTTTCGGCCCTCAACCACAACACCCTCTAGTTGCCCCTGGCCTCCATCATTCCTCTTCTCTCTTACTCCTGAGCCAACACGAGGCACGTTCTGCCTCTCCCCCCGTTTAACAGAGGCCTTGACATTCATGATTATTGAAAATTAAACATTAATGCAGACAATTAGCTGCGCCATTAAGATTTCCACCTTTACAACCCCTAACAGAGCAGATAACGCTGCTCATGTTCTCCATTTACTTTCCATTTTCATGCAACTTTTATCATCCAATTGAAAAAAAAGACACCGATAAGATGATTTTTATGTGTTTATTAACCTTCACGATCTGATTCCAGTTCGCTGACGCTCATCTGAAAGAGGAAACATGTATGTTAGCACCGCCGGCACCGACACCACTGCTGTGTGTGTGCAGGCCGCTGTTTTTACCGCAGCGGTAGAGTCTGTTCAGTTTCTGGATGTCCAGTGGGCTCAGGTATGTCCTCTGACCCATACCCATCTGGACTCCGCCCCGTTTAGTCACTATGGTCGGACTTCCATCCACGCTGAAGAAATACCTTCAAAACACAGAACAAGGAGGCGGGTCTTCTGGTTTCTGATCGATCTATGCGAGCTAAAAGCAGGAGAACTCACGGCCCGTAATGCATGATGGAGTTGGGGTCGTACGGCAGGTTCAGAGTGTTTCCACGCTTCACCAGGAAGTTGTTTTCAAAGCCTAAAAAAATCAGAACGTGTTGCACATTATTTATAACATCCAGATGTTCCACACTGCACGCCGAGGCCCGTGCAATGTGCCAAATCCATAAAAACACATCTGCACCGCTCCGTCCTCTCTGTCCTGCTGACAGGGACTCCAGTGAGAGAGTTTCAATACTCCAAGAAGTCCATGAAGGTCTGAGCCCAAATATAATCTGGATTAAGAGTCATGTTTGTTCTATATTAGGATCAATATTGTAATCTCTGATTCAGCCACCCTTTAGCTGCAAACGAGACAACGATCCGTCAGATTCATCCTGTAAAAAATGATTTTTTTTGGTGCCTGTGTGCACCAGACACTGGCTGATCACACTTACTGACTTTCAAAATAAGAAGCAGAATGAGCAGGAGCGTTTTAGGCCAAAATGAATCGATGGTGAGCAAAACGTGACCCACAAGCCCAAAATCTGCAGCCCTGCTCTCAGATTTATGTCAAACGGTGTCATGCATTGTTGCCAAAGGCTCGGCTCCAAAGCTCGGAGGGATTTCAGCTGCGTTATCTAGACGAGGATAATCCTGTTTTATCCTTTGTTGTGTTAAATATTTAATGTGTCACACTTTGTGTGCTGAGGCCGAGGTGGATCAGCTCACCGCCTGCCGGGAGCAGAAGGAAAGTCTTTATCTTTTCAATCCAAGCCACTTTTTTTGTCTTTTACCCTAAAAGCACAGAATGGTCGAACAGGGAGGACCCGGCTGAGGTGTTCACCTGGTGTGATGCTCCGCCACCTCACAGTGATGTACTGGTCGCGGTCTGAGCGGGTGTGTTCGTGGTGCAGGCCCAGGGCGTGGATGATCTCGTGGCAGAGGTTTCCCACGCTGCACAAAGGGCTGAAAATCACCGACTGGCTTCCTCCACGACAGCCGACGAAAGACGCACAGCTGCAGAGATGCACAGAAGTATCAAGGTCCAAACAACTTTTATTTAAGATGGATTATTCTTGCATTTTGCAGCTCAGCTCAGTCTCTGTGGCTCTCGCTCACCCCTGGCCGCTCAGGAACTTGAGGTAGTTCGGCTCGGTGGTGCGTCTCTGGAAGCGGATACATGTGACGTCTGAAATCATCTTAAAGGCGGCCTTGATGTGGAACTCCCTCTGAGCTGTTTCACACAGGAAACACATCTGTGTCATCTGCATACAAACATCCAGAGTCCAGCTCTGAGCCGACACAACAACAACAACAACAACAACAACCCACCCAGCTCAGGGCTCATGGTGTAGGGGACGATGGCGTCCGCCCACAGGCTGTCCACTGCATTCCTGTCCACCTGTAAGAGACATTTAACACCATGTTTTTCACAAGCTTTGTTGTGAAGGTGATATCTTGACGTAATTATCACTTGAGGGTCAAAGGTCACTGCGAACACAACCAACATGAGGAAAGTCTTGATATGCTTTGAATCTCACCGGGATCATAATGTCTCCCTCCTGAAACGTGAAGTCATCATAAAGCTCTGTGAAAAACCAAGTATTTATTTATTTATTTACTTAAAGATTATTTATACAGATGTATGAAAGACTGACCTTCTAACGTCTCCGCATCGTTCTGTGGTGGATGGAGCGTTGAAGCCACTGTTCAAACAGAAATATGAGTGTTTAATTTCATGTATTTATGAAATTTAAAATACTTAAAAATATTAAAAAATTAATACCTGGGGACGGACTGGTTACATTCTGGGTGCCGTTTAAAAGAAGAACTCCGACTGAAACTGACAAACACGGACAGTAAAAATCCAAACACGTGGATTATTTAAGATGAAGATTCAAACGCCAACCTGTGGACGGAGTAGCAGCCTCCGGGCTCGGACTGATGGGGAAGCCTCCGACTACACCTACGATAATAAACAGTAAGTATATTCTCATCATTGTGGAGCAGAATATCTGAAGTTTGCAGGTTTTCATTTGTACCTGTTGACACGTAGAAGAGAAACACATGAGACCACATGATGCAGGGCGACAACATCTTTACAAACAGAAGCTGTGAATCCTCCAGACTGTGAACCACCAGGCAGCTCAGCAGCTGAGACCACTTCCACTGATTGTGAGCCTCCAGCTGAACTCTGGACATTAGAGGGCGCTAAAGGATTTTCTTATGTTCAGAGGAGGGCTGCCCCATGACCCCTCACTGCAGGACGAAGCGGGTTCAGGAGATGGATGGATGAATTCCCAGTAAAAGTCAATATTGTCTTCTTTTCTGGTTCCTTTGTTTAACCACTGGAGGGCGCAATATAACACCTGATCAATTTAAGCCTCCTAATAGCTGATAAATACAACATTCATCATACTTTAATGAGACCCTGAGGCAGGATTAGAAAAGACCGAGAAGGCAAACAAGGCAAAATTTAGGGCTAAATATTCAAATTGTTTTTGGTTCTATGCCTTAAGCTGTGCTGCATTCAGGTACTCTGTCTGTCTGTGTGTGTGTGCATGCACAAACTGCAGGTGTGTGTTTTTTTTTTTTTTTACTTCGCTTTACTTTACTTCTTAAATTAAAATTATTTAAAATTAGTTTGAAATTATTATTTGAAATTATAAAATTGCTTCAAATACAATAGACATTACTTGAATTAACTGTTGTTAGACTAAATAATAAAAGCTCCAGTTCTAATAAATGTATATATTTATTTATTTATAATTTATTTTTTATTTTTTATGTACATTTTTTTTTCTAAATTGTTTTTTTTAAGTAGTGAAGTGATTTTTTTTTTTTTTTTTTTTACTGTACGTGAACGCCTCCTCGGTCGCGTCACGGGAGTCATGTGATGTCCTGTCATGTGATGCAGTCACTTCCTACTGATTTGGTCCGGAGCAGAGACACTCTGCTGTATCATGTCGTCTTAGCGGGCTTCCACAGACAGCCTCTCCTCCACAGTGAACATGTTGTTTCCGTGTAGTTCGGCTCGCCGTGCTCCCCTGCAGCTGGCTCTCTGGGTCGCGGCGTATCTGGTATGTTTGTTGGCCCGGTCCGGAGCGCAGAAGGAGGACAGCAGCAGCAGCAGCCCGTGGTACCAGGACCTCTGCAGGTAAGAAACACACCTCCGGGACAGACACACACCGCAGCTACGAACACATCAGACGGCGTGAAACCCTGTAAAACACCATCTGTGTGTGTTCACATACAACCGGACTGAAGCCGACTCACAAACATGTCAGCTGACACAGATGTTTATCACATTTTCCAGACACGCTTCCTCGCTGTCACACGACCTTTGGCGTTTACCTCTCAATAAATTCAACACACAAACACACAGTCACACCTTTGTTTCATTAATTTCAAATTTCCTGTGAACGCAGCTTTCCGAGGCCACTTACGCTGTAAACAGTTTAAGCTAGCTGAGTAAGTTAGCTAACATGAATATCAAAAAAAGTAGTTTTCTTGTTTGAAAAAAAACATCTTTCGTTATTGATAATGTTTAATGAACCAACACACAGATGGATTCAACACGCAGTGGATCTCATTCAGTTATATTTTATTTAGTCTCACTTAGTTAGCGGTTTGTTTTTATCAAGCTGGAAGTGCAGCTTCAAGCTAACAGCTAGCTGTCAGGTACGTTGTTGATAGCTAACGCTAACTGTTAGCATCGTTAAGCAGGGTGTTTCTGGAAAAGACATCGGTGTGAGGAACCTTTTTTTATTATTATTATTATAAAACACACTTAGAATATCAGAAGGTGAAGTGTTGTCAATAACTGAAGCTCTGTCTGCAGCTGCTGTTTAAATATTGACTTAGCAGAAAGGGTTAAATGATAAAAGACTAACCCAACCTGTAGGCTCAGCTGCTTCACAGCATTTCCTTGTTCTGTGCTTTCTGTTTTTAATATTGATTTTACATGTGTCATATGTGATGGCTCATTTTGATGACATCATCAACATATGGCTGCAGAAGGAGTGACAATATAACACAGAAATATCACTATTTCAAAGGTAACAACTGTCTAATTATGTGTAGTAGCATTAATAGAAGTGCTCCCAGGCTCTTTGGATTCTGTAGGTCAGCAGTAAAAGGTCTGGATTCGTTCCCTGAATGTCTGTTTTTCCATTCATTGCCTTGCAGTTACAAATGGGAGGCCATAGACCAAGACAACCAAATGAGATACACGATGAAGCTGTGTGATACTTCACCGCCGACCGACTGTGGGTCCGGCTCCGCTGTGTGCGCTCAGCACCTCAAAAGTGGCATGAAACAGTCTGTGGGTGAGTACAGAGCATCGTGATGTGTTAAATGAAGGTTAACGTGATTAAAAAGTCGAATATACAGACGGTAAAGTTTCTTCTTCTTCTTCTTCTTCTTCCTGCTGAGTTCAGGTTTCCAGAGGTGTGCTGACTTGTCTGCAGTGTTTTTTTTTTACTTCTGCTTCCTCCTGCTGCTCCTCTGTGCAGCCGCAAATTTCAGTTTTTTTTATTGTGGTTTTGAGAGCGTTATCAGGAAGTCACCTTTGTCTGGTGCCTATTGGCTCGTTGTCCCACCCTTTTCAAGTTCTATTTCCTGGTTTTGGTTCAGGTTTGTGAGCTGTCGTCCTGTCAGTGGTGTCCCGTGTGTCTTGTGACGGTCACACAGCAGAGCGTTTCACAGCTCATTAGTGCCACTGGAGGAGAACATTTACCTCCTACAGGCTGGTATTTAGCTAGTTTCTGCTCTCAGTTTGGTCATTTTTTGCCATGTAGTCTGTTTCTGTTATGATGCACAGGCTCAGCAGCAGTGATCACAGCCTTTCAGTGTGTCTTTAAGTGCCGCACCGCTCTCTGTGCTGTTGCTGACAGCAGGAGGGGCTGGATGCTAATTGAACAGATGCTGTATGGATCCGTCTTCATCACATCTCTGTGCTGATGAGGCTGAATCGGCTGCTGCTGCTGTGTGTCAGCAAACATCTCTGTCCTGTGGCACGTCAGCTTCTCCGAATTATCTCCATGAATTCTTTGATATCTTCTCTCCCTGGAGATCAAATCAGATAATAACATGTGTGAATATATGTCAGCAACAAATTTAAAGAGTTGTGTTTTCAGTTGCTTTATGACCCATGTTCCAGTTAAATGATAACTGTGGTCTGGTGGTTTGTCAACAGAAAGGTTTTGTTCAGAGGATGAAGCGATAATGAAACTATTTGTTTTCGCTCTCTGCCGTCCTGTGAGAGGAGGCGGACCGGCCTGGCGTCGCACCTCTGAAAACGCAACGCAGGTTTTGTTGTTTGTGGCGAGCGAATGCGGCTCCTCGGTGATGTTTTGATCTTCATACTTCGTGTCTTCTTGTTGCCTGTATGAGCCTTGTTAGTGTGAATGTCCTCTTTGTGTCTCTATTGTTCTCACATCAATCACTTTCATTCAGCTCCACACTTTTTATCCCTCGGGGCTGACTACAAACCCCCCTACAGGGGAGCGCCCCACTGTTTGGAAAACCACTGATTAACAGTTTATTTAGGCCAGAGGACGATTGAACGTGTGCATTGAAATGTAAAACATGCTGTTTTCTCTCCTCTTGTTTGTCACCGATGTCCCCTGTGCTGTAATTAAGGCAAAAAAACAAAACAAATGTCGCTTGAATTATGACACAAGCTCATTACGTCACTGACTTTGAGAGCTCGCCCGTGACCTGGCAGTCTGGAGCAGGGTCACTTCTCACAGCCGCATTAACTTGTCCTGCAGTCTGAGGTCACGACCTTCCCCTGCTGACAAACTGGTGTTTGGTAACTCTCAGCGAGAGAGTGGCGCTCCGACTCAGATTCCTGTGTGTGTGTGTGTGTGTGTGTGTGCGCTGCACACACTCACGGTGTTAGTGAGCTGTATTTATATAAGGATGTCCTCATTAGACTCTCTGTGCCGAGGAATGTGGAAAGTGAAAGAAGCAAACAAGCAGCAGTGTGGTCAGATGAGTCGGGAGTTTAATCACACGGGCTGATTCATCACATGACCCGGGAACACATCATCAGCTGTTTATGCTCTAACAGCATGAGTTCCTCTGCACGCTCTCTGGTTGCTTCAGGGTTTATTCGGCAGTAAACATGTATATTTGTGCTGTAAAGTTGGACAAAAACATGGAGGTCTGTGGGGACGGACTTTCAGAACCAGCCTCCAGCTTCATTTTTCAGCCAGACTTTGAATATTGAGTCTGTTGATAAACAGCTGCTGAACGTCCAGAATGACAATATTGGCTCTCTGTGAGTCAGCTGGTAAACACATCAGCTTTGATCAAAGCAGAAGAACCAGGCAGAGGTGTGAGCTCTGTTTCAGCTGATAAGGTTTTGGTGTTAGTAGGTCACCCTGTTGTTCAGCCACATTCCTTTATAGTCCTCTCTGAGATATCAGGCTGTCATATCTCAGGGTTCACACACACACACACACCTCCTTTAGTCTTCAGTTTCCTAAGAATATGATGCATTTTGTGGATACAGCAGAGCAGGTTTCAGCTCGTCACTTCTGGTAACACATTTACAGACATCAGCACTTCATCTGCTGTGACTTTGTGAAACTGGCCGAGTCTTAAACCCATCAGAGACTCCTCCTCATGCCCAGCGTTTTCCCACCGCTGTCTGTTTTCTTTTCTGTGAGTAAGGAGATGATTAATGAAGCCTCTGCGGTCAAAACAGCACGGTACGGAGTCAGGCTGCATGTTTGTGAGTTTAAATCGGCCTGCAGGGTCAGTGGAGGTTAAAGCATTAGTCTGACAAACTGCCTGCTGCTGTGACCTAAACACACACGTTCCTTTTTTTTATGATACACTGATTCTAAGTGCAGGTAAAGAAAAGTGTGTGCAGACATGTCAGTGGTGTGTTTGTGTCTTCAGGTGACTCGTCCCTGCAGAAGCTGTCAGGCACCGTACTGGATTACAATGCCACGACCAAATGTCCTGAAGGCAGCAACAACATTCAGACCAGCATCAGCTTCCAGTGTGGGAAAACTATGGTAAGAATCACACCATAGAAATCGGCATTTTACAACTATAAAACATGTTTTTTACAGAACATAATGCAAAAAAAGATGCTTTTTGGTAACTTAGACATGATGTCATCACGCCATTTGTTCAGCAGAGTGCGCTCAGACGCCATTGTTTACAACACTGTCTGCAGCACACATGCACCAAGCAAGGTAGCTATCCTTAACTCTAGATGTATAAAGAGATATATCAAGACAGATTATCTCAGAAATGGTATCGGATCGGCTAATTAGCCACTGTGTGAGAAACTGGTGTGTGTCCAATCACATGAGGATTAAAGCCACCAATCAGAGAGCATCCTCAAGTCTCCTGCTGGCCAGATAATAATTGAATAATTAAGGTGCAGACAGCGCCATCACTGCTGTGTTTAAAGTCTCTAAAATGTGCCTGTATCTTTAACACAGAGAGTGACAGACTTGGTGGACTGTTCAATGAACGTTGTTGAGTGAGAGTATCCGGCTTCATCAGGAGAGACGTGGCTGTTCTAAGATGCACTGAACATCCTGTTGGTGGGTCACATGTTGACCCTTTGTACATGGTACACACTAATGAAGCCACACCCTCGTAGACAGCAGTGCAAATATAACCGTGCATGAGCTGTTATATTTATTATTTGACGATGTACGAAGTAAAATGCTCCCAATTGTTCTCAACATCGTCGACATTTTGCCGCGTGAATCAGTCACAGCCACCCGCTCACTTCAGCAAACGTTATCAACACATCTCTGAGTGTTGGGTTGACATTAAGATGTCATTTCCTGTTGTGTTTGTCTGAAGCTCAGAATGGAAAGTGGATTCACAGAAACACTGCCAGGCCTAAAGCAGAGGATGACGATGTGAAGTATAACTCAGGCTCAGCTGTGTTGTTGAGCTCTTCTCTATCCACTATATTGACTGATATAAAGTTTGTTAATGTCGTGCTGAGTGACTGTGGTGTTTCTACCAGAACTTAGTCCTGGTTTTAACAGTTTATGTTGTGAATAGCTACAAATAAAACAGATGAAGTGATATGTGTTATAAAAGAAACAATGATCCATCTGTGTAAGTCGGCCCACTCGTCAGATCAATGAGATCATTCATAATGTTGCTTCTTTTCTTACTCATCCTTCCTGTGTCTGTGTGTGTGTGTGTCTGTGTGTGTGTGTCTGTGTGTCTGTGTGTGTGTGTCTGTGTGTGTGTGTCTGTGTGTCTGTGTGTCTGTCTGTGTCTGTGTGTGTCTGTCTGTGTGTGTGTGCGCCTGTGTGTGTCTGTGTGTGTCTGTCTGTGTGTGTGTGTGTGTGTCTGTGTGTGTCTGTGTCTGTGTCTGTGCCTGTGTGTGTGTGTCTGTCTGTGTGTCTGTCTGTGTGTGTGTGTGTGTGTGTGTGTCTGTCTGTGTGTGTGTGTGTGTGTGTGTCTGTGTGTGTGTGTGTCTGTGTGTGCCTGTGTGTGTGTGTCTGTGTGTCTGTCTGTGTGTGTGTGTGTGTGTGTGTGCCTGTGTGTGTGTCTGTCTGTGTGTGTGTGTGTGTGTGTGTGTGTGTGTCTGTGTGTGTGTGTGTGTGTGTGTGTCTGTGTGTGTGTGTGTCTGTGTGTGCCTGTGTGTGTGTGTGTGTCTGTGTGTGTCTGTGCCTGTGTGTGTGTCTGTGTGCCTGTGTGTGTGTCTGTGTGTGTGCGTCTGTGTGTGTGTCTGTCTGTGTGTGTGTGTTTGTGTGTCTGTGTGTGTGTCTGTGTGTGTGTGTCTGTGTGTGTGTGTCTGTGTTTGTCTGTCTGTGTTTGTCTGTGTGTGTCTGTGTTTGTCTGTCTGTGTTTGTCTGTGTGTGTCTGTGTTTGTCTGTGTGTGTGTTAACAGGGCACTCCAGAGTTTGTCGCTGTGTCTCAGTGTGTGCATTACTTTGAGTGGAAGACCTACACCGCCTGCAAGAAAGACAAATTTAAGCCACATAAAGAGGTGAGTGTGTGTGTGAGTGTGTGTGAGTGTGTGTGTGTGTGTGTGTGTGTGTGTGTGTGGGGGGGGGGGGGGGTGTGTCTGGCTCATTAACAAGAACAACGAAACCGCCGCCGCCTCTGTTGAGGTGCTGAGGGGAAACGGAAACCTCACCTTCCTGCTTGTTGTGAGGCCGTTTATCACAGAGGTCACAGTGTCTCTGAAGTACCGGAAAGAATGTGTGAAATAAAAGATCAGACGATATAAAGATTTATATTTATATATAAGTGTGTCCATGTTAATCAGCCTGGCTCTCTCTCCAGGTGCCCTGCTACGCTCTAGATGTGGACGGTATGAAGCACGACCTCACTCCTCTGATTAAGCTGAACGAAGGCTTCCTGGTGGACGATGGCGACGACAGCGTCGACTTCTACATCAACATCTGCCGCAGTCTCAGTGAGTACCCGACCGCTACAGCTACAGTGTTTGTTCTATTTTTTTTATATGAGGCATGTGCACCTGATAGATGGATTAATGGGAGTTTGTTTCCTCCCTCAGATTATCCAGGGAAATCTTGTCCAGAGGGCTCAGCAGCCTGCCTGGTCACCAGTCAGGGCTCCTACAACATGGGCTCTCCCACAAACCGGCTCGAGCTGATCTCCAGCGACAGGTACGGCCTTCAGTCTCACTGCTGATGGTGTCTGCCAGTATGTGCTGACCTTTGTGTTTGACATTTAAATAAACTCAAACGGTTCTTGTCCCCTCCAGTCTGAGGTTACAGTATGAAGTAAGCGACGACTCGCCTGTTCCAGAAATGTGTAAAGTACACAAACCAGCCGTCACCATCACCCTCACCTGCCCGTCGAGCAGACATTCGGTGGGTTGCACAGAAAATCGAACTCGTTTTACTTCAATCAAGAAAACGTGGCTCATTTCTTCATCACTTCTTTTTTCCACAGGGCAGCGCTCCGAGGATGGTCGCAGAGTCCAACTGTCGCTACGAGGTGGAGTGGGTGACTGAATACGCGTGTCACAGGGATTACCTGGAGAGCCATACCTGCAAAATGACCAGCGAGCAGCACGACATCTCCATAGACCTGACTCCTCTCACCCTCAGCTGTGAGTAGAGACGCCTTAAATAAACCATTTGTTTGACAGATTGACACACAGATCAGGGTTTTACAAAGTCAGGGAGGTTTATTGGATTAAAAGCCAACATTCACTGTCTTTTTTCGAGGAAAATTAGCAACGACTGAACCACAACAAGACGGAAGGTGCAGCTGAAAAACGGTTTAAAAAGTGGCTGTAAAGCTTCTTTGACAGAGCAGAGGACAAAAACATCGGGCTGGAAACCCCAGCCAGTCGAATCCAAGCACAACAAACAAACCACATTTGTTTCCCTGCTGTTACACCATCCTCACATTATTCACAGTCACATATTTGACCTGCTAAAATTAAAACTGGCTCAGGGAAGCTGCTTTTTATAATCTCACTTAAGAGGAAGTGACTCTGTGAGTCACTGCTGTCAGGACCTTCCTGGTTTTTGTCAACTCATTGTTAGAAATAAAAATTCATGTTTGTCTGTGTTACTGGCTGCAGGTCTCATGTTGCTCTTAGACTGTATGTTTTTAAAGGGATGACACAAGACAACAACAACTTACAGTTGGATGTGTGTGTAATTTTCTTTAGAGGCGGGATTTTTTTCCTGCCTTACAGAAAATCGTGCGATCCACTTCCTCAGTTGTAGCATTATAGTTTAGTCTTCTACCTCATAACAAGTAGACCCACCTATATGTAATTTAAAGGTTTTATTTACAGCTGAGCTGCCATGATTGCCTCACTTGTGAGCAGCAGTCATGTGACATAAACTCATCTAGTTATCGGCTGATCTGCAGAGTGTGTTTACAGATAACAGAGCAGACAGCATGCATGGTTAAATACAGTATATGTATTTTTTACTGATTATACTTCATGGTAAATGCACAGTGAGGTATGATGCACTGACCATTAGGGGTGTGAGATAAAATCGATTCGGTGATATATCGCGATATTTTTTTTGAAGATACTGGTATCGATTAAGGTTGTGGCCAAATCGATTTTTATATTTATTATATATATAATCGCAATATACACGTCTTTGTTACAGTATCGGGATATGTCGTATATCGTATTTTATCGTGGCATGTGCATCGTGATATGTATCGTATCGCCACATTCTTGCCGATACACAGCCCCACTGACCGTGTTGTGTTTGTTTGTGTAGCTACAGACCTCGCGTACAACGTGCACTCTGGCTCCACTGACCAGGCCGACAGCTACACCTATTATCTGAACGTCTGTGGGAAAGTCCCTACGGACGAATGCGGTGAAGACCAGTACATATCAGCCTGTCAGGTGAAGGGCAACATGAACAAGGTGGCTGGACGGTACCAGAACCAGACGTTACGGTAATATTTTGTGGGTCTGTGTGTGTGTGTTAACTTTGTTCTATCAACAAAAACCCTTATCCAGTTTTTTTTTTTCTGTGTAGGTACTCAGACGGGGATCTGACTCTGATCTACCCAGATGGAAACAGGTGTTCCTCCGGCTTCCAGAGAATGACCATCATCAACTTTCAGTGCAACAAGACTGCATGTGGGTCTTATATTACTGCAGGGTTATGGACGTATTGTTGTCCACACAGCTTTTGCTACGTCTTGAGTGGTAATATTTTATTTTTCCACAGCGAACGGCGGGCGAGGGAACCCTGTGTTTGCTGGGGAGACGGACTGCACTTACTACTTTAACTGGGAGACGGCATTCGCCTGTGTGAAGGAGAAGGAGGACCTGCTGTGTCGGGTCAGAGACGGCAACAAACACTACGACCTCTCACCCCTCACCAGATTCCCCAGTGAGTTAAAGCTTTATTTTTAAGTTATTTGTCCTTCCTACATTACCTCTGATATATGTGGATGTGTAAGTCTGTGTCTGTGCGTTTGTCACCTCATTCCTCTCCTCTCTGTGGCTTCAGAGTCAGGCGCCGGTGGAAACTGGGAGGCAGTGGATGATAAATCTGCAAAGTTGGACTCTCGTTACTTCCTGAACGTCTGCCACAAAATCCTCCAGACTCAAGAGACTGGCGGCTGCCCGGTGAACGCCTCCATCTGCTCCATGGGTAAATATATGCTGAGGGTGTGGATCTCTGAAGGGGATCTGATTCTTTTAGGTTTTTAGTGACGGTGCTGTTAAAACAATTGTACCCTGTTTTCGCGCAGCGTATTTTATTGATTGTGTCTCTTCGGTCCAGATAAGAATGGTAATGCCGTCAGCCTGGGCAGCTTCCTGTCATCACCACAGAAGACTAAAACAGGAAGTGACATCAGATTGGTGTACACCGATGGCAGTTTTTGCACCGATAAAAAGAAAAGAATCCAAACTATCCTGACCCTCAAATGCAAACCAGGTAGGCCACACGGAGTCTTCCTGTCTGTATCATTGCTCCCTCCTGTGCTGTCTCTCTGTAGTTTATTGATTTAACTCCCTCTCGGCTCTTCTCCCTTTTTTGTCTTGTCTCACAGGAGATCAGGAGAGTGCTCCCGTCCTTCGCAGCGTTTCATCTGATCAATGTGTTTATGAGCTGGAGTGGTATACCTCCGCCGCCTGCGTCCTCTCGAAGACGCAAGGAGACAACTGCACAGTGGAGGACCCTCAGGCTGGTAGGACATAAACACACACTTTTAAACAGTGTGGCTTCCAACTGATCTATACTTCAGCTCAACAAGACAAACACAACCAGCAGAGAACTCGGTCAGATCCAGAAGGTCGATGGTGGAAAACATAAATCCGTTTACTGCATGTTCAGCCTTGAGAATGTTTGGAGTGTTCAGTCTGGTTTAGAATTCAGCTTTTCTTCAGATAGTTCATCAAACATTATTTATATATCACCTTTAAAAACGCTGTGTACAAAGGGCTTTAACAGAATTAAAAAAACAAAAAAAACAACCAGTGAGTCAAACATCTCACGCAAGCAATTTATATTTTGGAAGGACTCATAAAAAGATTTAAGAAAAAAAACATGTGTAAGTATTTATAACACAAAAAATACAAATAATAACTTCAGATAAAGAAAATACATTAAAATAAAATACATTTAGTAAGGATTGGTAAATGTTAGAGGATACAGAATCAAATCTGTACAAATCAAATCATCTAGATTCTAGACTGGGGGTGGGCAATTATTTTTTTGCAAGGGCCACATAGACATGCATAAGAAAAGCAAAGGGCTTTTTTTTACAGAAGAAAACCATTAGAAACTAAAACTAAAGTTCTGAAAGTCGGGCAACATCTGAGCTTTTTAAGAACAGATGACCGTGAAATATTTCAGCTGCAGCACCGCAGTAACATCTGAATGCACCAAGCGGCAGCCTTCAGGGCTCAAAGTTGAAGCCCATGCGGAAGTGTCAAAACTTGTAATTCACGCTGCAACAGCTGGGGGCTGGCTCCAAAAGCGAGTCATTTCCCATAGACTCCCATGTTAAAAAGAAATTAACATGTTTACGGCCTGGTACAACAAACCACTCTGGTCTCAGATGATAGGTTCTCTTCTAGTGTTAATTGTAGGGGGGGTGAATTTTTTTACAATCCACTCGTTTCAATTGTATTCGGACTTACGCATAATTATGGGCGTTGCCGCTTGAGTGACAGACAGTTGACGTATCACAGCGTGAGTTTCCTGCTCCCACGATCGCGCGCCCCCCTAAACCCCGCTCGTGCTCCCCCTCTTTGTCCATATTTGAGAGTTTTGGTGGACGTGACGCTGCCAACATGGCGGCGGTCATCACGTCCCGGAACCTCCCACCGAGCCTCAAAACGGCTCTTCAGGACCAACTGGTGACGTCACGGAAGCTCTGTCCATAGTTTTTACTGTCAATGGAATGCACTGAGTTTCTGGACGCTTTACCGTACATTTCAGCATAGTCGCGCAGCATTTTTAAACTGTAGACAGCGCGACCGTGTTTCTACAAAAAGTAGATGGGATGATGCAGTACAGCAGCGTGGAAGAGACAAGGAGGGTTGGGAAGACGTTACCGGTAATGCTCAACAGCTGCCTTTTGCTGCCTTTGTTTAATATGTACCATGCACTCAAATAGTTTGAATTGAAGACGCAGACATGGTAAAAATCCAGCTGACTCCTCAAAGTGCAGAAATTTACTGCATGAACCTTTAAACCTAAACTTCTATTTTGGTTTTAAAAATGTTTATGATCCTTTATGACTTCATTTACTCAACTCTGCCACCTGGTGGGGAGCATCTGATGGTGGCGCATGTACATTTATATTCAGAAAAACCAGATGGGAGCTGAGAGCTCCTCTTTAATCCCACTTGTCTAACCTCACAGGATTCTTTTTCAACCTGTCGGCACTCTCCAAACCCAACGGCAGCTTTTACAACCTGACAAGCGGCAGCTATGACTACTACATCAACGTCTGCGGTTCAGTCAAAGCCGCCGCGTGTCCAGAGAAGGCCGGAGCATGCCAGGTGGCGCAGAGGTGAGGAGGAGGAGACGTGCAATTTTATCCACAGTTTACCTCTCTGACTCTCATCCTGGCCCAAATGGACACATGATGTTAAATAACACAAACAACGATCACATTTCTTTTTTTCTTTTTTTTAGTTCTTGGAGTCTTGGGGAAGCAAACTCCCATCTGTCCTACTACGATGGTTTGATCCAGCTCACCTACAGTAACGGCTCCCAGTACAACAACATAGAACACACCCTCAGATCCACTCTCATTTCCTTCCTATGTGACCCCGAAGCTGGACCTGGACAACCTGAATTCCAGGTAAGCTCCTCCCCTTCCGTTTTCTTTCCACTGTTTAAACCACTGTTTTTTTTTTAATACATGCTCTTTATGAATCCAGACTGAGGACAACTATACATATAACTTCCGCTGGTATACAGCCTACGCTTGTCCTGAGAGGCCTCACGAGTGTTTGGTGACGGATCCCAAAACTCTGGACCAGTACGACTTATCCAGGTGAGGCATAAAAACAGAGACGTATTAAAAAAAAAAACCAACAACAACTACTTTCTAACTAAACTCAGCCTTCCTTCCTTTTGTCTTTTTCTGTCTTCAGCCTGTCACGTTCTTCTGGGACAAACTGGCAGGTGATGGATTTGTCTGACACCACGAACCTGAACAAGTACTACATCAACATATGTCGGCCCCTCAACCCTGTGCCGGGCTGCGACCACGACGCATCCGTCTGCCAGATGAAGTATGAATACGAAAAGGTCTGTAACAGCGAGTTGTACATACTCATTTTTATAATCACATGCTCACTGTTAATGCAGGAACTACTGGGCCGTTTTTAGGGTGGGCCACTTCTTCATGCATGTTCCCATCGACAGAACATCCACTGAAGGGCCTCTTTAGGACACGATGGGGCTCGTTTTGTCATAAACAAAAACACAAAACGTGACTTAGCAGGCGGCTAACAGAACACCCTGAAGTGGTCCTATGGGGGGGAAGTTCCCAGGCAGTTCCTGCAGTGGAAAACACCCATTGTTGCATTAATATTTTTTTTTTTGGTGGTTCCCTTTTGGTCAAAGGGTTCTGGGGTAATAACAGCCAGTTAAGAAGGAATTTCCACTAATGGGAACACACTGATCACAGGATCAATAGTCCCTGTGGTGGAAAAATGTGTTATCTGGATGAGGTTGTTTTTCACAGAAACAAACAAAGGGCAAAGAGATGTAAAAGAAACTGCTTATAGTGCGTATTGTTGCCGATTGAGAGGTATCGATTTACCGCTATGAAAACACAACGTCCGCTCAGTAAAAGAACTCTTTACCTCTTGGCCATAAATGTGTGTAGACGGTCTTTGATGTGATATTTAGGGTCCTTTTCCTCGTCTCTGTCCTCAGGGCTCTCCCAAGGAGGTTGTGTCAGTCAGTAACATGGGTGTTTCCAAACGAGGTCCGGTCATTGAGGAGCGGGACCGACTGCTTCTGGAGTTCACAGACGGCAACATTTGCATGTCGGACGGGCAGAAGCTCTACTACACAACACGCATCCACCTGGTCTGCTCCAGAAGGACTATCGTAAGTGAAGCCAGAGCAGAGCTCAGCTTTCTAACGCTGAACATCCTGCGTCGGTCTCCGCTGTAACTGTTTGTGCGCTCTTCACTGTGCAGTCTATGGGCCCACGATTCCTGACAAACCAGAACTGCACCGCAAACTTTATATGGGAGACCACAGCAGCCTGTGCCATCAGAACCACAAAGAACAACGTGAGTTTCACAGATGCTGATGCAGATAGACTTTACCTGGTAAAATGTCTGAACATCTTTTTGTGCCTCAGAGCTGTTCTGTGGTCGACCCCAACACTGGGTTTGAGTTCAACCTGCAGCTTTTGGCTTCTGAGAGTGGATACAACACAAGCGCCAATGGAAAGGACTTCCTGGTAAGACAGACACTCTGATAATACGTAAAAGCCCCTTAACTCTGGTTGTAGTAAGGCGCTATATAAATAACGGTTGATTGATTGATTGATTGATTGATTGATTGATTGATTGATTGATTGATTGCTCCCTGCAGGTGAACATCTGCTCAGATGTAGAAAAATGTGGAAAGGGTATGGCTGGCTGTGAGCTGGAGAACGGTAAGCCCATCAGTCCTGTCGGCGTGGAGAAGACGCTCCAGTACTCCACTGACGGCATCATGAAACTTACCTACAAGGGCCCACTGGACGACCCCACAGGTACCAGACAACACAACGATTTAAACGATCAACTTTGTCCTTCTGTTTGGAATCAATCGATCGATATTCTTCTTCTTCTTCTTCAGCGACTCGGGACACCTTCACTATCAACTTTGTGTGTGATCCAAACTCGAACCCTGGCTCGTTGAAACTGCTGCATGAGGACCTGAGCACCTTCCCGTCACATGTGGTCCACAATTGCCTCTTTGAGTTCTCCACGGCTCTGGTCTGCATGCCTGCTCCTGTTGACTGCAGGATCGCTGGTATGGAAACAATGTACTGTCATCTCCTCCCATAGTGTGTGTGTGTGTGTGTGTAAATATTCTTTATAACCTTTAGATTCCCATGGTATTGAGTACGACCTGACTCGCTTGATCCGGAACGAAGATGACAGTCCCTGGATCCCCATAGACCCAGATCAGGCCACATCGCAGAGCTTCTACATCAACGTCTGCAAACCCCTGCCCCGTGTGAAGGACTGCCCAGGTGAGCAGACTTCCATCCAACCCCGGGGCCATCAATGTATCCCACAATGCATCATGAATAGTAGTGTCCCTTCGATGGTCACTGCGTTAGGATTATGTACCATCATGTACAGATCAGAGCACTCCTCACTGCACTGGACTGCATATATGACATCACTGTGTTTCTCCCTGGGAGTTTTGTCCTTCGGGTGAACCTGTTTGTGTCTCAGTGTCATCATGGGTTTAAAATGGACCAGGATGTCCTGGTTCTTGTTGTTAGGGGGTCTTGTTTTTGCGGCTTTGATGAGTGCCCAGATGTGGTGTTGCTCCTCCTTCTTCCCCTCTGAGCTGGTGGGTACAGGTTGTGCTCTGTGCTGCAGGGTCCTGACGACTCCCAGCTTATGTTCCAGTGGGTGGTGGGAACATGTCTTTGTAGCTCATTTTTAAATGGACAAATGTAGCACAAGCAAGAATATATCTTAGATTTAATCACGAGTGGATTATTCTTTGCCTCATGGCCAATATCAGAGCGTATAATGCGCTGTTTCATCACCCAGAATTCAACACTTTGTCCTCTCCACAGTGGGTCCTTTGGGTGCCTGTGGTGTGATAGATGGGAAAAAGTACAACCTGGGATACGTGCAGTCGAGCCCGCAGGTGGCGGAGGACGGCTCCATCAGCATCATGTACCAGAACGGAGATGTCTGTGGATCGTCCCGCTACTCGACACGTATCATCTTCCAGTGTGACGATAACCCTGTGAGTATTATCGGAGCTCCGCCCACTCTTAGATTATCACATACCACACCCATGTCATAATCATGGATGTTACTGAAAAGCTGTTTTCACTGATTTCTTTCATTGTTCATTTTAACTTTGTGTGTGTTGTTGTGTACATGTAGGGCTCCCCCATGTTTGACCGTAAAGATGGCTGTGAATACGTCTTCATCTGGCGGACATCAGAGGCCTGTCCTATCAGGAAAGCGCAAGGTAAAAATTAAAAAGCCTTAATAAAACCTCATCATCAACTCCATCAGTGGTCATAATGATTTTTTTTAATATGATTTGTTTAAATGTTTCCTGTCAGGTAAAAACTGTCGGGTTCGTGACCCAAAGAGCGGCTACGAGTTCAACCTGAGCTCTCTTAAGGGCCAAGATTACTCCATCCACAGCGGCAAATACACCTACTACCTGTCTGTCTGCGGGGCGCTGCAGAAAGACGTGTGCACCCACCACGACACTGGCATCGAGTCGGTCTCCTCCTGCCAGGTGGAGGGAGACAGCCACAAGATCGCAGGTATGACCCTGTAAAAACAAACAAACAGTCACATGTGATTTTCTGGGCTTGTAGTTGTGTGTCATCACATCTGTGTGTTTTCCTGCGCAGGAATGTCAAACCAGATTTTGACTTATGTGGGAGATCAGATCATCCTGAACTACACCAACGGAGAGACCTGTCATAAAATCTACCAACGATCCACAGAGATCCACTTCTCCTGCCACCCTGACAGGCATCCTGTAAGTTACAAAGGAAGATTTTAGCAGGAGTTTTGTCTTTTATTTCCACATCCACACCATGTCAGCTGCTGCAGAACTGCTACAGTATGTTTTACCAGAAGAGCATCTCTCAGTACTGTACTGTTACTCTTTAAAAAATCCTTCGGAGTGTCCACATGCTCATACCCTGTGCGCAATAAAGACAGAATCACGCGGTTAGGACCGGCCCAGGGGAAACCTAGCCGTAACATAAGGTGACTTTCCCCCTCCTTTTCCGACTCCTAAGGTATATAGACAAAAATACTGACGCCGAAAAAATACAGGTCACTTCCCCGACTTCCTAACGAACAAAACTGGAAAAAACGAATAAACAAAAATGGCTTCCTACCCCTACTCAAATGTGCCTGGTATATAATATTCACTTAAATTCAATTACACACAAGGTAAAGACCAAAACTGCGAAACCAAATTACACAATCTAGCATCTATAATCTAATGTCATATATTATCAATCGAAAATCGAGTGCAGACTTCTTAAGATGTGGAAAGTAGAGAAAGAGCACCGGGCGGCTGTCTTGGACGGTTTTAAATTCTGTGTCCTCCAATCCTTGAGCTCCACCTCATACAGCGGCAACACACCAATAGTATGCTCCCCCCTGTAGGTGGGGAGGGAGAACACACAACACACACACAACACATATGACTGAGCTCTTCGGCCAGCCTGGCCTCTTCAATATCCTGATGGTTAAACAGACAAAGTTATGGTTAATGATTCTTCCCAGCACTTTTAGTGACTTCCTGTGTGTGTGTCTGTCTGTGTGTGTGTGTTTCAGGGAGAACCAGAGTTCATTAAGGAGACTTCAGACTGCACCTATGTGTTTGACTGGCCCACCGCGCTGGCCTGTGTCCCCATCAAAACCACCAGCTGCTCCTACAAGTAACCACCCTCTTCCTCCTCTCAGCCATCATCCTCCTCTTCCTCTTTCTGTAGTCTGTGGTGTTTCTCATTTACTTGTAGGTTTACACTTTAGCTTGCCACTTCTCACAGAGGTTAATGTTAAACGATGATGAGTTCTTTGATGGGAGGCCACAGACCTTTCTCTTTTATTTTATTTTTTCTTCCTTTACTGATTGCAGACTGTAATTGTTACCTGAAATGTAACCAGAGTAAACTCTTTGTCCCTGTTCTGTCCTCAGCGACGGCCACGGTCACTCTTACGACCTCTCTCCTCTGGCTATGACCTCCGAGAACTGGGAGGTGGAGCTCTCCACCACCAGCACAAAGAAGAGCTTCTACATCAATGTGTGCAGGTCGTTGGTGCAGCAGGGAGGTCAGTGCGCATGCAAGCGAGCAGTAAATCTGTAAAGACCAGAACTGAAACCCTGACCCTCATGTTGATCCTCTGCTCAACTCACACTAGATTCCTCACAGTGTCCCTCCAACGCTGCGTCCTGTATGAAGTCTGGAGATGAATATGTGAGTCTGGGGCAGGTGGAGTCCGGTCTTACATGGGACAGAAACGTCTTGAGGCTTGACTACATCAGCGGTCAGCGCTGTCCCGATGGAAGCAGGAACAGAAGCAGCATCATCCGCTTCAAGTGTGACAAAGACAAAGTGGTGAGACAGGCACTCTATAAACAATGATGGGAGTAACTCATTACAAAAGTATTATATTTCAGTAGGGATGTCCCGATCAGGTTTTTTTGCCCTTGAGTCCGAGTCATTTGATTTTGAGTATCTGCCGATACCGAGTCCCGATCCGATACTTTCAAGATTCCCTATAAAGGTGGCCTATAAAGGTCTGTGTGTGTGTGTCCAGAGCGCCACGCTAGGTGATTTCAGACACTCATCGACACGTGGAACCCCGAACCCAGGACCTCTCGCACCAAAAGCAGCTGTCATACCCCTACACTACAGGACACAGAGCCACCCTGCACAGAAGGCGTTAACTTTGAGAGCCCTAATAAATATATATCCGAGTCCTGATCAGGAAGCAACGTCCGATTCCAATCGAGTCTGAAATCACGTAATCGGGCCCGATTTCGGATCACGTGATCGGAGCGGGACATCCCTATATTTCAGTTTTTAACCAATAAACTTTAGAAAATATTGTACTCGTTACAATCTCAGTAGCGCACATTACAACAGTGCATTTCAAGTTAGAATTTACTGTCATTACGAGATGACAGATTACTTCCTGTTTCTGGATTACGTTACGCCACGTTACGATTAATTACGTCACATTGATTTCAGTTTCAGTTTGTCTGAGAAAAGGGCAACAACATAACAGTCAAGTGCATCTATGTGCGACACCTCAGGAACTATATAAATATCGTGAAAAACAGCTGGACCAGTACCATGCTAACGCTAAGCTAACTGAGAGAGAAACAGAAATTAATGAAGCGTAAGCTGTGTCCACTCAGAGCAGCCATGTTTCTACTGTGATATCAACAGTGACAGTAAAAACTATGGACAGAGCTTCCGTGACGTCACCCGTTTGTTTCTGAAGAGCCGTTTTGAGTCTCAGTGGGAGGTTCCGGGACGTGATGACCGCCGCCATGTTGGCAGCGTCACGTCAATTAAAACTCCGAATATGGACAAAGAGGGGGAGCACGAGCGGAGTTTAGGGGCGGGCGATCGTGGGAGCAGGAAACTCACGCTGTGATACGTCAACTGTCTGTCACTCAAGCGGCAACGCCCATAATTAGGCGTAATTTTAAGTCCGAATACAATTGAAACGAGTGAGTTGTAAAACAATTCACCCCCCGTACAACTGACACTAGAAGAGAACCTATCATCTGAGACCACAGCGATTTTTTTGTACCAGGCTGTAAACATGTTCTTTTCTGCTGTGAAGTCGGCCATTTTAACATGGGAGTCTATGGGAAATTACTCGCTTTTGGAGCCAGCCCCCAGCTGTTGCAGCGTGAATTACAAGTTTTGACACTTCCGCATGGGCTTCAACTTTGAGCCCCGAAGGTTGCCGCTTGGATATCAAGTAAAAAATAGGATGTGGGTTAATCAGGCTCTAGGTGGCACTGTAGTGAGCTCTTCAGCTGAGTTTCCTATAAAGATAAATTCCACAATCGGCCTGATGTTCTTCGTTTTTCTGCTTTTTGTGCAGTGGCCGTTGCTTCCTTGTCATGTTTATGTGGGTATTTTTATCAAAGTAACTAAGAAGTAACACAAAAGTAGTGTAATGCATTACAATTCAGAGACAGTTATGTAATATACCCAATTACTTTCAAATGACAGTAACCAGTAATATGTAATGTGTTACATTTTGAAAGTCACCTGCCCAACATGGTCCAACACAGATGACAGATCTAACACGGTTCAGTTAGTCAGCTGATTAAAAGTGTGTGTGTGTGTCCTCGCCTCAGGACTCCCGGCCCACTCTGATCTCTGAGATTGAGAACTGTGTTTACACCTTCCTGTGGCTGACAGCCGCTGCCTGCCCTCTGAACACCACCCAACACGACAACTGCAGGGTCGCCAACCCCGCCACAGGTCAGACCCTCTGCTTACATCATATTCGAATGAAACCGGCTCCTTCGAGGGGATTCATGGTGATTTTTTTTTTTTCTCCTCCAGGTCACTTGTTCGACCTGAACTCCTTGAAGAAGGAAGAGGGTTACACAGTGTACGATCATCGGGAACACAGGAGGATGTACCGCATGAACATCTGTGGGAGTGTGAGCAACGCTGGGTGCAGCCCTGAAACAGGTACGTACATCACCGAGTACATCACTGAGTGGGTTTTTAAAACTCTGGAAGTCCCACATTAAGCTTTAAAGTCCACATGAAGGAGTGAAAGACTCACACACACTTTTTCTGGCAAATACCAGGGAGCTCAGCAGCTCTCACATCTTCTAACTTCTGTGCTCAAACAGGCAAGTAGTGCCTGAATTCATGATAAGTCATGTGACACTGCAGTGTTCTTTGTGAGGTCGATCAGGTCATTCAGTTATCTGGTGGTTTGTCTCATTTGTGCACAAAAAAAACACACGTTGGTCTTTAACTAGAGCTGTATTTCTAGTTCATGATGTGCAGCTGTGAATAAGTTAACATTGAACTGGCTGGAACCGCAGATTGTGTTGCATCATAATCGAAACTCTCACTTCTCCTGTGGTTGATGTTTAGTTGTGTGTTGGTGAAACACTGACGACTTGCATAACGACTGAAGCAAAGAGCACCAGACGAAGTACAATCAGAGATCTTCTTAAACTATTGGATTTTCTTATAAAACTCCTGTCCCTTTCCCAAGAAATAACCCCATCCCTCCTGCTCAGATATTTTTTTTTATATATATTGCAAAATTGTAGATTTTGGTTGTGTTCCCCACACAGAAATATATATATATTTCTGTCATAAATATATTCAGCACTCTATTTATTCAGTAATAAATAGTGCTGTGCATTCTTCATTTAGCATTGCTCATATTAGAATGTTTAGATGTCGGTATGCTTATAAAAGTCCCACACGCTCTGACCCACTGGCGATTTCTTGGAGCTCAGACTTCCTGAATTTTCACTAAATGGTGTATTTTTAATATGTGTTACAGCTGTGTGCATCAAAGATGCCACCACAGCAGTGAGCGGCGGTCAGGTGAGCAGGAAGCTCTCGTACAAGGATCACGTGCTGGAGCTGACGTACGAAGAAGGAAGTTCCTGCCCGGCAAACCCCAAGCTCAAACACAAAACCATCATCCACTTCATCTGCAGGTAGGCCTCGGCCTGAGCTCTGCACTCACAGTTTGTTCAGTTCACAGCCACTCAAACTGTCACTCCATGTATGTTTGCACAGGCCCCCCACCATGGGCTCAGCCCCCCCAGAACCGGTCCTCATCGACTCGGACGCCGAAACCTGCACACACTACCTCTCCTTCCACACCCCCCTGGTGTGTGAAAAGCCTGTAAGTCTCTTTTGTTTCCGTGCTTTCAGTCAGAGTACAGTAAGAAAACATTCATTGTGGGAAGTGAGATGAGAAGGAATGTGTTGTTTTTGTCATGAGCAAATTAAGAAAAAGAAGAAAAACGAGAAAATGCTCGTACAGATGTTATTTACAGCAGCAGCTCATAATTATAGGTGAAGAAGCAACGAAGGCATTTCTTCATCTTTATGTGGAAAATATGGTGCATTCCTGCACAAATTAGCACTAAATTGGCAATTTCACAGAGAAAATAGAGTTTCAGTGGAGAGATGTGAACAGGTGAAAACACAGTGAGCCGCTCAAGGATCGTCAAACGTTTTTTTCTGCAGTAGACGTGTCACATTCCCTAAAATCCTTTTTTTAGGGCTCAGTTGCAATTAGTCAAATGAAACAAAAGCTTACAGAATTATAACATAACAGGACACAGATGGGTGAATTCCTCAAGTCTAATAATTGTTACTATTCAGAGTGCCATGACCTACAGTCGGGGTTGTTTTCCTCTTTTTAAGGTGACATGTTCAGTTAGGAACGGGTCTGCTCTGATAGACCTGACCCCTCTGATTCACGTCAGCGGATACTACACGGCGACAGGTCAGTGAGTTCACATCTTCAAGAATACAAACGTCAGTCGTCCGTGTTTACGCTCTCTCTCTCTCTCTCTCTCTCTCTCTCTCTCTCTCTCTCTCTCTCTCTCTCTCTCTCTCTCTCTCTCTCTGTGTCTCCTCCTCTCAGATGAAGCCGTGGAACAAAGTGACGGATCTCCAGATTTTTACATCAACATATGTCAGCCGCTGAACCCCATTCCCGGGGTCACCTGCCCGCCCGGAGCCGCCGTCTGCATGGATCCTGATAACGGACCACCTGTGGTGAGAAACAGCCCAACGACCGCACAGCGCGCCGCATCTTCACACAGACGTGTTCCCAGGGACCTGAAAGAGTGACGGACCTGCTTGGACACTCCTGTTATTAAAGTTTGCTAATGAGATTATATTTATTTGAACTCCTTGGTACATAAGGCGCTAGCTCTTTGCTAATTGTTAGCATCTCCCAAACAGGTCCGTCACTTTTTATGGTTTGTAAAAAGCTCCCTGTTGTATTTGCGCTGCCTGTGTTGTCAAATGTCCTTAATATGTTGCTATATTTTTAATATTTGTATGAGTTTTCTGTTGATAAAGGCCCCGTTCACACTGGAGAAAGTCATTCCAGCTAGAGTAGGATTGTATCTGGATAGTCTTTAAATTGGATACGTTCAGACCTATTTTCAAATCTGGTTATCACACAAGTGTGTCCGCACTCAATCCGGCTTAATCCAGCTTGTTTGTGGTCCTCCAAACCACTAGGTGGCGCCTCGTAATATACAGTCCGTTCAGGCCACGGTAGGACCGCGTGTGCGCATGCGTCGTGCGGTTTTTTGTCCCGTGTCCGGCCCCGCTAACCGGAAGTAGCACATCGCTAACCGGAGGTAGCATGTTGCTAACCGGAAGTAGCATGTCGCTAACCGGAAGTATCAAGTCACTAGCCGGATTCGCTCACCACATTTGCGTTACACCTGAGCCACATTTTAGTAGTATCTAGGTGGATTTAGCCGGATTGAAATCAAACTGGATACAGCCGGATTCAAGGTGTTCACATCTGGATACATCTGGATGCGGCCTGAATCCCGCTTTAGCCAGATTTATTTCCCCAGTGTGAACAGGGTATAAGTAAGTAAATTGAACTACATACCTTCGATAGACCGTTAGACGTATGATGCTGCCCTCTGTGTCTCTGGAGCCTCTCTCTCATCCTGCCCTTGCTTACAGGACATCGGACGGACTACCAGCGGCCCAGAGCTCAACAGTGAAACAGGCGAGGTGTCCATCACTTACCACAGCTCCACCACGTGTGCGTCTGACCCGGCACAGAACTACACCTCCACCATCATCTTCACCTGCCAGAGAGGCCTGGAGCTGGTCAGTTTTCAGACCTTTAAGAACACACACACACACACACGCTTTGTGTGTTTATGTCTGAAACAAACTCTTACGTGTTCACATCTGTACCCAGGGCTCCCCACAAATGCTGAAACGACAGGGGTGTGTCTATTTGTTCGAGTGGGCGACCCCGATTGTCTGCTCAGATGCCACTCACACCAGCGGCTGCCAGCTCACCGACTACCAGCTGCAGTTCACCTTCAACCTGAGCACGCTGTCCGGTGAAGTCCAGGTGAGCTGTGCACCATCGTTACAGCTGTATAAAGTATAAAGCCTCCCTGTCACCAACGCTGTGCCCTCTGTGTGTGTCAGGTCAACGGGAACTCCGGCACGTATAACATCAACGTCTGCGGCTCCGTGGCAGAGCCGGCCTGCAAGCAGAGCGCCGTCTGCAAGGTGTCCGGCTCGGGTTCAGAGAAGACGGCTGCGTCGTTTGGAAACAGCAAAGCCATGACCATGGACTTCAAGCATGAAGAGCAGGCGGTGCTGATGCAGTACGGAGGAGGAGATCCGTGCCCGCCCGGTGAGTCCGCACACAATGCGATCTCCCAGGAGCTAGTTTGAAGGACGAAGGTTTAGAACAGACCTGGGCAAAGTACGGCCCGCGGGCCACATCCGGCCCGCTTGCGTCTTCAATGCGGCCCGCGGACTCGTACACACAATAAAAAAAAAAGAAGGCATCAAAAGTCAGCTGTCAGCACGGCATTACCAGTAACGTCTTTCCAACCCTCCTTGTCTCTTCCACGCTGCTGTACTGCTTCATCCCATCTACTTTTTGTAGAGACACGGTCGCGCTGTGTACACTTTAAAAATGCTGCGCGACTATGCTGAAATGTACGGTAAAGCGAGAAGAAACGCCACAGCGCATTCAGATGTTACCGCGGTGCCGACATCGTCATCTGCTCTTAAAAAGCTCAGACCTTGTCCAACTTTGAGAGCTTTGGGATTGTTTTTAAAATTAGTTTTAACTCTAATGGTTTTCTTCTGTAAAAATATCTTTACATCATCTGTGCTGCTCTGCTCTGTGCGGGAGTGTTTTTCAGCATACAACCAGCACACACTCAGTGGACCTGGACACACACAGAGGACAGAGGAGAGAGCAGTAAACACACAGACCAGTTCACATCATCAACTCCCTCCGCCACACATTGATTCTGAGCCTTTTTTCCGCCAATGCGACTTTATAATATCGCTATCTTTCCATTCATTCAACTCCGCGCAACTCTCTCTCTCCCTCCCGTCCGCGTTCACACACACGTACACACATAAGCGCGGATATGTTCACAGAGAAGACGACCAACGTTCTTGATAATGGAACATCGCGCACCCTAACTCAGCACAGACAGAGCTGGTAACGCAGCAAACATTATAGGTGATTTAAGGTGAAACGCGGTTGCGGTTGAGATAAACTACGTCATATGACAATAGTCACATATGAATAATAACACCAAAAGCTGTTTTATTAATCAGTTAGTTGCCTTTAGTAGTTCCATATATCTGATTATAGTATATTAGCTATTAATGTAGCTATTAATGTATTTATGTGGTTATATCACATTATTTATTTTAACCTTTATTTTACCAGAAAATGTCATTTTACAAAACAAGAACAGGCTGATATATGAGGTCAGTGTTGACTTCATATAGTGAAATAAAAACCTTCAGCTTCAGATGTTTTTGTATGTTTTTGTGGCCCTTTGCTTTTCTAATGGAAGTTTATGTGGCCCTCGCAAAAAAATAATTGCCCACCCCTGGTTTAGAATCTCTCTCGTCTGAAAATACATGTTTATTCTGTCATTTTTAATGAAATAGAAGAGCTACAACTGTACAAATGTAAAGAGCACTTTGCACTTAAATTACCTCATTTTCAAACCGAGGTCGGTCCGAGGATATAAAACAACTGAAAATCTGATATGAACTAAAAAGCAGAGCTAAAAGAAACGTTCAGGACAATTCATGGTTACAGTAAAAATTCAGACTTTTATTAAAGCTGAAAATCTGCGGCTCGTTGACTCCTCCTGAGCCCCGCTGATGAGAAAGACCCTGATCTTCTGGGAAGCCGCTGAAGGGGAAGCGTGTCCGTTTGTGTGTTGTAGTGACCGCTGAGGGTGAGGTGTGTGTGTTCCCCTTCATTGTCATGAAGAACTTATACACAGAGTGCACCAGCGCTGCCAGGACAGATGGCAAGAAGTGGTGTGCCACCACCGCTAACTATGACACGGACAGGAAGTGGGGATTCTGCAGCGCAGGTGACGACTCGTTGTTGGCGTGTTGGTGAAGCTGGTGACAGGGGGAGGTGTTTCTGTTCTGCAGCGCTAACACTCTGTTTTCTTTCCCTCTTTATGGTTAGACAGCAGGACATGTTAAGATTAGATGGTGCATTCAGGGACGTGGGAAAATGCAGTTATGAATAAAAAAAAAAAAAGGTTCTTATTTGGAAAAAACAATGATCATCTTGTTTTCTCCTGCAGCTTCTGCTATGCGCCAGTCCTCCATTTTGTTTACGTGCGACCAGACCGCAGGCCGCGGATCACCCACGCTGCTCTCAGAGACAGCCGGGTGTTCGGCCACGTTCCAGTGGCGCACCAGTGCCGTTTGTCCCCCGAGGAAGATGGAGTGTAAGCTGGTGAGCCAGCATCAGACCTTTGACCTCAGAACCCTGTCATCCCTCACGGAGCCGTGGAAGTTCAGTCACGGGGGAGACTCGTGAGTCCGGTTCTAGATTCAATTTGTTTAGAAGCTAAAGAAGCGAAATGCTTGTTGGGATATATAGTTTTATTTATAAAACATCAATATTCTATAAGATTGAATTCATAAATTTACAAGTCACACGTCTATGAGAAAAAACATCATCAAACATCTATTGTAGCATCGTAATGGAAACATATGGTAGAAATAATAGTAATTCAACAAAGAAGTCATATTTCTTAAAGCTTGCAGTCGTCCCTCAGTTTTCTCCTGCTGTGACTCTGTCCTCAGGTATTTCATCAACCTGTGTCAGGGGATCCAGGGAGGACTGCCTGGCTGCCCGCAGGGAGCGACGGTGTGCCGACGCTCAGCAGCAGGAAAGACCGAGACCCTGGGCCGAGTCTACACTCAGAGGATGAGCTACACGGGTCAGCGGATGGGTTCTGTAACATCAGTGTTTTATGTCAGTGAAGACATTTTCCCCTAACTTATATGCTCTGTTGACACTTATTCCACAGATGGAAAGATCTCTGTCAGCTACACAGCAGGAGACGACGTCTGCGGCAACGGCGTGAAGGCGAAGACGACCATCCAGCTGAGCTGCAGCTCCACCATGGGACATCCTACGCTCATCAGGTAACACGGTTTCTGACGCTCTGCGTCATTCACGTGTTGGGTTGTGAATCTGCAGCTGCACACATGAGTCTTAGCTTCGTTGAGAACAGACCTTATTCTACAGAAACACTGATTTACTGCTCGGCTCAGAAGTCCAGTTAATGACAGAACTCAGTGTTTGTCTTTAAAGTTAAAGTTTTCTTTCTGCGGCGCCATTTCAGGACGGAGACGGACTTAATGTTATTCACAGTCATGAGTCTCTCACATCACCTGAAGTCAAAGGAAAATTTTATCTCTTTGGATTGAAGAACATTTTTATTTTTGTATTCAAACACAATCAAACTTTTGTCACTTAATTAGTCTGACAGTCCTAAATGTTGCTCACCTCCATATTTGTCTGTAACACACACATTCCGTGTGTGCAGCGCCGACCAGGCTTCCTGTGAGTTCCTGATTGGCTGGGAGACTCGCTCGGCGTGCGTGGTGAAGCAGCGTGAGGTGGAGGTGGTGAACGGGACCATACAGGTTCCCGACACCGGTGCCAGCCTCAGTCTAGGAGCACTCTACTTCAGGTAACACACAGACACACACACACACACACACCACCTGTGGCCCACTCCCAGTCCCTCCACGCTGTGATGATGATTGTTTGTTTTTTTTCCCCCCTCAGCCACCATCAGGCCTCCGGTGACATCCGTCCCAACGGTGACCGCTACATCTACCACATCCAGTTGTCCGGTATCACCAATAACTCCCTGCCCAGCTGCCTCGGTGCCAACATCTGCCAGGTCAAACTCAACGGGTCCTACAGACGCAAGATCGGCTCCTCCAGCAAAGCCAAGTATTACATTAAAGGTAATTTGTCATCACATAGAAAACTGAACTTTGGCACAAATATGGACAAAAACGCAGTTAGCAGGCAAACTAGCTAAACATACACTCAACAAAAATATAAACGCAACACTTTTGTTTTTGCTCCCATGTTTCATGAGATGGACTTGAAGATCTAAACTTCATTCCAGATACACAATATTACCATTCTTCTCAAACATTGTTCACAAATCTGTCTAAATGTGTGATAGTGAGCACTTCTGCTTTGCTGAGATAATCCATCCCACCTCACAGGTGTGCCACATCAAGATGCTGATCTGACATCATGATTAGTGCACAGGTGTACCTCAAACTGCCCACAATAAAAGGCCACCCTGAAATGTGCAGTTTTGTCTCACAGCAAAATGCCACAGATGCCACAAGCATTGAGGGAGCGTGCAATTGGCATGCTGACAGCAGGAATGTCAACCAGATCTGTTGCTCGTGCATTGAATGTTCATTTCTCCACCATAAGCCGTCTCCAAAGGCGTTTCAGAGAATATGGCAGTACATCCAACCGGCCTCACAACCGCAGACCACGAGTAACCACACCAGCCCAGGACCTCCACATCCAGCAGGTTCACCTCCGAGATCGTCTGAGACCAGCCACTCAGACAGCTGCTGAAACAATTGGTTTGCATAACCAAACAATTTCTGCACAAACTGTCAGAAACCGTCTCAGGGAAGCTCAACTGCATGCTCGTCGTCCTCATCGGGGTCTTAACCTGACTCCAGATCGTCGCCGTAACAGACTTGAGTGGGCAAATGCTCACATTCGATGGCGTCTAGCACGTTGGAGAGGTGTTCTCTTCACGGATGAATCTCGGTTTACATTGTTCAGGGCAGATGGCAGACAGCGTGTGTGGCGTCGTGTGGGTGAGCGCTTTGCTGATGTCAATGTTGTGGATCGAGTGGCCCATGGTGGTGGTGGGGTCATGGTATGGGCAGGCATCTGTTATGGACGAAGAACACAGGTGCATTTTATTGATGGCATTTTGAATGCACAGAGATACCGTGATGAGATCCTGAGGCCCATTGTTGTGCCATACATCCATGAACATCACCTCATGTTTCAGCAAGATAATGCACGGCCCCATGTTGCAAGGATCTGTACACAATTCTTGGAAGCTGAAAATGTCCCAGTTCTTGCATGGCCAGCATACTCACCGGACATGTCACCCATTGAACATGTTTGGGATGTGCTTGACCGGCGTATACGACAGCGTGCACCAGTTCCCACTAATATCCAGCAACTTCGCACAGCCATTGAAGAGGAGTGGACCAACATTCCACAGGCCACAATAGACAATCTGATAAACTCTATGCGAAGAAGATGTGTTGCACTGCATGAGGCAAATGGTGGTCACACCAGATACTGACTGGTTCTGAGTCCCCAGACCGCCAATAAAGCAGAAACAAAATGCACATTTCAGGGTGGCCTTTTATTGTGGGCAGTTTGAGGTACACCTGTGCACTAATCATGATGTCAGATCAGCATCTTGATGTGGCACACCTGTGAGGTGGGATGGATTATCTCAGCAAAGCAGAAGTGCTCACTATCACACATTTAGACAGATTTGTGAACAATGTTTGAGAGGAATGGTAATATTGTGTATCTGGAATGAAGTTTAGATCTTCAAGTCCATCTCATGAAACATGGGAGCAAAAACAAAAGTGTTGCGTTTATATTTTTGTTGAGTGTATTTTACCTTGTCATCAAACATGTTGTCGTCCCAGTGTCGGTGGTTTGAAAAATGCATCCTTTATTTTTAAATGTCATCTTTCATTATTGCTTGAAAACCAACAGAAAACCCTTAATTTGAATTTTCTGATGGTCCTTGAAGCAGCAAATGAGCTTTATAAATTACCTGACTTGACTTTTTTAGCATGTTCTTGCGGTGGACTGCACAAAGACGTGCAGGACCCCCCCCCCCCCCCCCCCCCCCGCCGCCCTAACAAACAGCACATCGTGATAATCTCTCCCATCAGGTGGAAATCTGGATGTGATGGTGCCATCGGATTCAACGTGCGGACGGGAGAAGACCAAAATGGTTTCGTCCACCATCATGTTCCACTGTAACCCCGCTGCGGGCGTCGGCATCCCAGAGTTCCTGCTGGAGACCGACGAGTGCCAGTACCTGTTCATGTGGCACACCAACGCTGTGTGTGGTCTGACGTGAGTAGAACGTTTCTATAACAACAGCTAAAGGTAGATTTTTTTTTTTTTTTTTTTTTTTTAAGTCCAGACAGCAAATAAATATTGTCTGAATTTGTTCCTTTCAGAACTGTTGACACGCAGACATATGATGATGGCGGCACTGCTCTGTCGAGACGCAGCCAGGCGGTGGGGGTGGTGCTGAGCCTCCTGTTGGTGGTTCTAACCGTCTGCCTGCTGGGGCTGTTACTCCACAAGAGAGAGAGGAGGTGAGGCCTTCATTCCATTTTCTTGTTGACTTTGTTGGTCTTAACAAATTACTCACGTTTTCGCTCATTTCCTGTTTCGGTCCAGGGAGCTGGTGCTGCAGAAAGTCGCTGGCTGCTGTCGGAGAGGGAACCAAGTCTCCTATAAATATTCAAAGGTGGCTGCACCTTAAAATCAGGCTGGGTTCTTTAAGAGCTGCTGCATTTGTGACACCTGCTAACTCTACGTCCTCAGGTCAACATGGACGAGGACGGAGGTGAGGACGAGATGGAGTGGCTGATGGAGGAGCAGGAGGTCCCTCTCACATCATCATCCATCTCCTCGTCCTCCCACCGTGGCAAAGGTAACCATAGCAACGGCCACATCAGGACCAAGCCGGTCAACACAGACGGGCTGCGCTCCTTCTCCCTGGACGAGCAGGAAGACGACAGCGAGGATGAGGTGCTGAGCGTCCCGGGCGTGCGTGTGGTCAAGTCCTCCGGACTGTCCAGGAACTCCACGGCTCATCGCAGCGCCTTCCTCCAGGTGGGTGTCGCCACGAATCCGTCGGTCAAAGCATTCATCAACGCCCCGATGTGAAAACCTGACCAGGCGGCCTTCTTTTTTAGGAGGAGAGCGACGAGGACCTGGTCGGCCTTTTGGACGACTCGGACAGGAAGAGGAAGAGCGGCAAACGTCGCTCTGCAGGCCTTAATCACGGTAACAGCACGGCAGCCGGCAGGAAACAGGATGAGGACGACAGTGACGAGGACCTCCTCAGGGTGTGATGTCACATCCTCTCTCCTGTTTTCCCCTCCACCCAATCTGGACTCTTCTCTCTCAGTGAATGTCTCCATAATAGCAACAATGAAACACCGATGACGTACTGGATCCGAACCTTTCCTCTGTTTCTGGGGTAGTTTTAGTCGGGCTGCACCTTCACCTGACCCGCTCAGACTCTGTCCTGTTCACTGTCCACAGCACACACGTCCTTTTTTTATTTATTGAAAGCTCCTTAATTTAAAACGATCACCGGGTCCTTCTTGTCCTGTTTTCTTGTAGTTTTCTTCCCTTGCTGCTCAGTTCTGCTGATCAAACAGGCCCGTTTAGACTCTGAAAATAAACAGAGTGAGACGTCTCAGCGCAGAGACGTGACCGAAAGTTGAATTATGTGCCAGCACTTTCCAGGTCTCACTGCATGTTAGAGCCATATGTTTAAAAAAAATAGCCAAATGGAGCAGGAAGGGGGCAATGATGAGAAAAACATGAGAAAAAAAAGTGTATTCTTTGACATAAAGGTAACGCAATGTGTAATTTTTCCAAAAAACTGTTCAATACTCAAGTAATAGAGGGAGAAAACTACACATTTATTTGAAAAGGGATTAATAAAGTCAAATTTCTTTTCTTTTTTTCTTCTTTTACAAAGGAAACCAGCTTTATATTTTGAACCATATGGCCCTAGGTACTGTAGAATAGTATCTTATTTTGAAGGTCTTGTCGGCCATTGTTGTGCAGCTGTGTTGAACTGAGCGGCTGAGAAGCTCCGCAGTGAATCAGTGAGTCAGATTTCGGGAGGCGGCGAAGGCGTCGGCTTGTTGTTGTTTGTAAAAAGGGAACGATGACGCCCGTTTGTCTCTTCTTGCTGTTTACAGTTGCTGTTATAGCAGATTTCTTTCTTTCCCCCTGAAAAGAAAGCACGATGCCTTCCTGATGAATTTACTTTGCATTTTCATCGATGAATCATGTCCCGCGACTGATTGATTTTTGTCTTGTTTTGATCAGAGACGTTGTACATAGATGATAATGTTCTATAATATGGACCTTTTGTTTGTTTGTTTGTTTGTTTGTTGTTGTCTTGAGTTGCTCATCGTTTGTTTTTATGATTATTTAAATGGTCGTCTGAGTTGATTATCTTGTATGTATCTTTGTTCTGGGTGATAATGGAGATGGCCTTAAGTGTGAATGGACAGTAGATGGAAGCGATACTTGAGACTGCGTTGGTTCGAAGCCCCGCCCCCTTTCCCCTCTGCTGCCTAAGCCATATTTCTGCTGGCACTAATGTGTGTCTGGAAGCAGGCTCGTTTCTAGTATTGAGTGAGATTTTAACCCAGTAAAGCCAAGTTTTCTTAGTGCCGTGATCAGCCGCATGTGATGATGATGATGATGATGATGATGATGATGCAGGAGAAAGAAGGATGTCAATGGGAAACGTCCTGCAGTGTTTAGTCCACATTAGAGTGACTAACAAACACAGTATGAGCAGTATTTGGGTGCCGGTCCACTCATAGGTTGTTTTCTTTCAGTTTCAAGTAAGTTTGAAATGTCTCCGCTTAGTTCACTTTGGTTCTTTCCTCGCTTCTTCTCTGATCTGCAGATAGACTAGAAGCCGATGACGTTTTCTGCTTTCCGCCTCCTTGTGTCAGCGTGCTGAGAAACGTTGCAGTGTTGCACTTTAGCGTCGGTTTGCAGCATGATCAGTGGAAGTACCGGAGCCGTCGCAGTCGCTTCTCTTTCAGGCGGCAAATCAAAGTGTCAGAGATTCTAAAATGTTCTATTCGTAAACCTAACCAAGTGGTTTTGTGCCTAATGCTAACCAAGTGGCGCCTGAAGGTGAACTAAAATGTATAAATAGTGATTCAAAACAAAAGCAAAGAACGATGTCAACGTTCCACATGAGTTTAACAGGAGCTAGCGGCTAGGACAGCTAGCAGCTAGGACAGCTAACTAAAAAATGCTCTGATTAGCAGGTTGACAGGACATCGGCAGCAGTGTTGGTAATAAATTCATCATCGCTTTAGTTTTTATGTGTTTTACATCAATGGAAATTAATGGGAATTTAATATATTGCACCAAAACTAGAAATGTGCGGACGCCATTTAAACATTAGAACAGAACAGATCGCATTTCCACTTTTTATCAGTATCAGTCCACTAAAAAAAAAAGACGAAGTAATTAACAGACGTTCACCATTCAGGGTATTTCTAAAGCTTTGTACACAGATTTGTTAGAGCAGCTTTTGTAAGACGCCACCCCCCCCACCCCCACCCACAAAATAAACATATTGGAGACGTCAGTGTTTTTTATGGATGAGTTTGAATTGTGCCAAGACAGTGAAATGTAACAGAATTCAGTGTTGGTGTTTTTATCTCTCGGAGCAGTTGGATCTTTTAAAGGTTCCTTCTGACCCTTTTTCGAGGCTCCAGACAGTTCAAGAAGAATCCGAGCTTTTCTCTAAAGTCCCGCCTGTTCGCTCGTTTATGTCTTTGTACAGTAAACATTACATGAATGAAATGATGAGGAGTGTTTATTACAGGTGAACTCTACCTTTAAAGGCACAGAATGACCAGAGAGCAGACTGAACAGGGCAGGTCCACAGAAGCAAAGCCTGACCCTGTCTGACGGAGGCTCAATGTGTGTGTGTGTGTGTGTGTGTGTCTTCGTATCTCATCTCATCTAAAGAGACGTGGTGGCACTCCTCGTCAGTGAGCAGCAGGAGGCGCTGTCTTGTATGTGAATTTTGTTCCTCATCGTTGCATAAAGTCTGTTTCTGCTGTATTTAGCACCAAAGTCTGTGTGGCTCATCTGCATGGTACGGTACCGAACCTTCACAGAGACGTCACCGGACAGGAAATGGTCCGTGGCGGTTCGGTACGATGGAAGATCATCGTTGTTTCCGTTGGTGTAAGTTATGATGTCTGAGCTGTTTTCAGCTCTTTGCCTGTTTTCCTATTTAAAAACAATTGATGTAAAAATATTGCATTATTTGAATAAATAAGAGATCCGCTGTTTGACTCTAGAGTCCAACTTTTCTGAGCTTTCTTGACACTTGGACTTGACACTTGACTTGAAGTGACTGGAGAGACTTGACTTGTTCTTGACAACCTTGTCTCAGAGGACCTGACTTTGGGTGGACTTGTGAAAACCTTTGGTTTGCACTCCAGAATGACTTGATTAGAAGTGGTCTGGAAGCATTTGTGTCTTGTTGGGGACTAGTCAAAATCATTGACTGTATATAAAGATGGACGACGTGACAGCTCCACAGAAGTGAGCCCCAGTTGTCTGGATTCCCCCCGGTGGCCAGCTGCAGTATAGATAATGATTATAATTGTTGCAGTCAGCAGCCAAGCTGCTGGTTTCCCATGGTGGTGGGCCGGGGTTTGGGTGGCTTCACCGCCTCTGCACCCATTCTGGATCCAGGATGGCGTCTTTTTCCAACATAGCTTGTTTGGAGTTGGAGCCACGTTCCTGTGTGCAACCCTAGTTGGAGACATGTCAGGGTTAATGTTGAACTTCAGTTGGACTTGACCTTTGTGACCTTTGTTGACTTGGTCTTCAGTAGAGTCAAAGTACTTCAGCTTTGACTTGCTCCTGATTCTCTGTAATTCAGGCTTCGACTTGTCAGTCAAGTCTTGTTAGACTTCTCTTTATGGATTTAACACTTGACTTGAACTCCCACATGTCTGGAGGACCCAAAAGATTTAGACCTGAGACTACAGCTGGTCTTGTTCTGGGGTCTAGGGTCTTGGTTTGGACACTTCCTTAAAGGATTAGAGACATGATATGTCCCCTCTCAGGTCTTCTCATGTGTTTTAGACCTCTGTGTCTGACAGATTCCCCTGAAGTCACATTTAAACAATAACCAGTCCACCATGCATGTGTGATGCAGGGCCAGCCTGGCAGGAGCAGGTCCACATGTCCGTGTTGATGTATTTATGTTGAGGAGCCCCTGGAGCTGCTCAGTGAGACGTCTGATCCTAAATGTGTTTTAATGCTCCACTGCTCAGGCCGTGCAGCACCCATGATGTCAGGGGAACTTTGCTCTCGGCCGTCCTGTTAAAAACCCTGTGAGGAGGTACTTCAGCGGTCACTGTGCAGAGAGACTCTCAGCATACTAATCAGACTCCAGTTCAGCTGCTGAAAGAAGTCCACACCTCTGCCACCATGACTACGTTTGACGATATCCTGGAGGAAACGGGGAAGTTTGGCCGCTGCCAGAAGCGTATTTTTGCCCTCTTCTGTCTGGTGTCCATGCCCTGGGCCGGCGTCTACGTGGGCATCGTCTTCCAGGGTTTCACCCCTGATCACTGGTGTCGAGACTCTGCCGTGGTGGAGAGGAGGCAGGCGTGCGGCTGGAGTCTGGCAGACAGCCGCAGGCTGGCTGTGCCTTTGGTCAATACCTCCGCAGAGCTGCAGCCAAGCAGCTGTGAGCAGTACCAGGTGGACTGGAACAGCACGGGGATCACCTGTGACACTCAGGAGCTGGACCTGAGCGAGGCACCCAGAACTACCTGCAGAGAAGGCTGGGAGTACGACTACGAGGGACGACAGTCCTTCGTCACTGAGGTGAGTGACCCGAGCTGATCTGACGATCTGTGCAAGCAGTTATAACTTGTTTTAACATTTTATTTTTATATAATCAGAAAAGGAAACATCTTTATTAAGCCATGACAGTTCCCACTGTGAAAACATTTTCATACCTTAAAAACTTTAAAACTCTCTGTTTTGGGAGTTTGTGCAGCTTGTTCTTGACCCTGAGTGTCACAGGAACTCATCGACACAACAAAGTGCAGCGGAAACTTGTCAAATTATTCTGATTTATTTGTTTTGAGAAAATCAAACCCGTTCACGTGGGTCACAGGACTCATTTTGATTTTTATCCGACCAACACATGGCACAAGAAGATCAAAACTTTTCAACAACAAGGAAACCAGACAAGGAGGCAGTTAGCTTAGCTTATCTTAGCTTAGCCTAGTAGAAAGAGTGGAAGCAGGTAGCACTAGCAAGCTTTGCTATACAAAAATCAAGTCTAAAGCTTAACGATTACACATTTCTTCTAGTTGCAGACTTATGCTAAGTTAATAGCTAATTGTTGCTCTTGTGACTGGAGGCTAAGCAAATCGTTCTCCTTGTGTGTTCAAAGGGTTAAGGTTCTTATTTTGATATGCTGCTACTACAATTTAATTTCCCCACAGGGATTAATAAAGTTAATCTTAATTTTAATCTTATATTTCCCACGATGCACCACTGTTTCCCAGCTAAGGACAGCTGAGTTATTACCTGGAAAATGTTTATTGTATGTACAGCTTGGAGTCTCATTAAATGACCTTCTGACCTTCTGGCTCTTTTTTAACCTCTCTTAGGAACTGATGGTTACCATGGTGATCTGAAAGGGTGATTTTCCTCTTTGACCCTTTGTGTGTTTTCCCAGTTTGACCTGGTGTGTTCGGACGGATGGCTGGTGGACATGTACCAGGCCACTCTGAACGTGGGCTTCCTGGTGGGCAGCATTACCATCGGCTACCTGGCAGACAGGTGAGGTTAGGGTTAACGAGGGTGGTCTGATTCAAACCGCCGCACACTAACGCCGTCACGTCGGCCTGCAGGGTTGGCAGGAAGGTGAGCTTCCTCATGTCCAACCTGCTGAACGGCATCGCGGGGATCCTGGTGGCCGTGGCCCCGAGCTACGCGTCTCTGCTGGTGTTCAGGACGCTGTTCGGGTTCGGTGTGAAAGGGGGCTGGGTGGCCGGATACGTCCTGAGTAAGAACCTCCCCGCAGTCACAGCTTTCACCCTCACATCCTCTCACAGGCGGGACATATGTCTGTCCTTTCAGTCACAGAGCTCGTCGGGGTGGAGTACAGGCGCACGGTGGGGGTCTTTTACCAGATGTTCTTCAGCGTCGGCATCCTCATCCTCCCTCTGCTCGCGTACTTCATCACAGACTGGCGTTGGCTTCAGGTCGCCATCACCGCCCCCTACATCCTCTTCCTGTCCTACTACTGGTAAGAAACACGTCATGTTTCCGATCAATCGGCAAGTATAGTTATTTCTTTACATTAATTAAATGTAAGCTAGCTAACGTAGCTTCTAGATTAACCCTTTAAGTTAATGAGGCTATCCATTACAGACGGACTTTAGATAGAGTGCTTCTAGAGAGAAAATGGGGACAATAAAATGATTAATGCAAGAAAATTCTTACATATAAACCTTAAAAGACCATTAACTCTTTATTAACTTTATAACTCAGGTGGTTTGTTGCACACTGTAAAAGAGTCAGAAATAATATAAAAGGTTTTTGTCGTGACCTCTGTTGTTGACCTTTCTCAGGTTCATCCCAGAGTCTCCACGATGGCTCCTCTCTCAGAACAAGAAGTCCAGAGCTGTGAAGATCACTGAGGACATGGCCAAAGAAAACAAGAGGACTCTGTCCAAGAACATCGAGGTAGCTGCTGCACACGGTTATTGTCCTATACTGAGAGGATGTTCCTGGTGAACCTCCTGCTGTGTGTGTGTCTGTGTGTGCAGACTCTGACAGATGATAACGCCGACTCCACCACCGCCTCCTTCATGGACCTGATCAGAACTCCAAACATGAGGAAACACACTTTTATTCTCAGCTACAACTGGTGTGTGGCACCTGAACGCATCGTGATGTTCGCGCTCCTTAACCAATCAGAGCAGCTGATGTTTTGTCCTTCCGCCTGTCACAGGTTCACCAGCGCCGTCGTCTACCAGGGTTTGATCATGAGGCTGGGCATCCTGGGTGGAAACGTCTACATCGACTTCCTCATCTCCGGCCTGGTGGAATTCCCCGCCGCCCTGCTCATCCTCTTCACCATCGAACGCATCGGCCGTCGCCTCCCGTTCGCCGCCGCCAACATCGTCGCCGGAGCCTCCTGCTTCATCACTGCCTGCATTCCTGACAGTGAGTCTGAGCAGATCCTGACTTCCTGGTTCTGGTCCTGAACGCTCCTCTCTGTCCCCCCTCAGGTATGTTCTGGTTTAAGACGTTTGTGGCCTGCATCGGGCGACTGGGGATCACCATGACCTTTGAGATGGTGGTGTTTGTGAACACGGAGCTCTACCCGACGTTTGTCAGGTGAGGATCTGATCGCCTGTGTGCTGAAGGTTTGAGGGTTTGTTGACATGAAGCTGAGATGAACCTGTTGGACCACAGGAACCTGGGAGTGTCTGTCTGCTCCACGCTGTGTGACGTCGGCGGGATCGTGGCTCCCTTCCTGCTCTACAGACTGGCCATCGTCTGGCTGGAGCTGCCGCTCATCATCTTCGGTGGGTTGTTAGAAAATCATGGAGTCAGTATGATGTTAACAGGTGTCACTGAGAGCACCGTGTCTTTCAGGGTGTCTGGCTTTCCTGGCTGGAGGTTTGGTGCTGATGCTTCCTGAGACCAGAGGCGTGCCGCTGCCCGACACCATCGACGACATCGAGTTCCCAGAGCGGTGAGTGTCCATCTGTGGGTGGGGCCTCCCCAAGTTAGCATAGCTAGCTACACCAAAGCTGTCATGGATCAGTGTAGAACTACTCAGACAGTCTTCCCACTGCATCACACACGCACACACACATATATATATATATACACTCAACAAAAATATAAACGCAACACTTTTGATTTTGCTCCCATGTTTCATGAGATGGACTTGAAGATCTAAACTTCATTCCAGATACACAATATTACCATTCCTCTCAAACATTGTTCACAAATCTGTCTAAATGTGTGATAGTGAGCACTTCTGCTTTGCTGAGATAATCCATCCCACCTCACAGGTGTGCCACATCAAGATGCTGATCTGACATCATGATTAGTGCACAGGTGTACCTTAAACTGCCCACAATAAAAGGCCACCCTGAAATGTGCAGTTTTGTCTCACAGCAAAATGCCACAGATGCCACAAGCATTGAGGGAGCGTGCAATTGGCATGCTGACAGCAGGAATGTCAACCAGATCTGTTGCTCGTGCATTGAATGTTCATTTCTCCACCATAAGCCGTCTCCAAAGGCGTTTCAGAGAATATGGCAGTACATCCAACCGGCCTCACAACCGCAGACCACGAGTAACCACACCAGCCCAGGACCTCCACATCCAGCAGGTTCACCTCCGAGATCGTCTGAGACCAGCCACTCAGACAGCTGCTGAAACAATTGGTTTGCATAACCAAACAATTTCTGCACAAACTGTCAGAAACCGTCTCAGGGAAGCTCAACTGCATGCTCGTCGTCCTCATCGGGGTCTTAACCTGACTCCAGATCGTCGCCGTAACAGACTTGAGTGGGCAAATGCTCACATTCGATGGCGTCTAGCACGTTGGAGAGGTGTTCTCTTCACGGATGAATCTCGGTTTACATTGTTCAGGGCAGATGGCAGACAGCGTGTGTGCGTCGTGTGGGTGAGCGCTTTGCTGATGTCAATGTTGTGGATCGAGTGGCCCATGGTGGTGGTGGGGTCATGGTATGGGCAGGCATCTGTTATGGACGAAGAACACAGGTGCATTTTATTGATGGCATTTTGAATGCACAGAGATACCGTGATGAGATCCTGAGGCCCATTGTTGTGCCATACATCCATGAACATCACCTCATGTTTCAGCAAGATAATGCACGGCCCCATGTTGCAAGGATCTGTACACAATTCTTGGAAGCTGAAAATGTCCCAGTTCTTGCATGGCCAGCATACTCACCGGACATGTCACCCATTGAACATGTTTGGGATGTGCTTGACCGGCGTATACGACAGCGTGCACCAGTTCCCACTAATATCCAGCAACTTCGCACAGCCATTGAAGAGGAGTGGACCAACATTCCACAGGCCACAATAGACAATCTGATAAACTCTATGCAAAGAAGATGTGTTGCACTGCATGAGGCAAATGGTGGTCACACCAGATACTGACTGGTTCTGAGTCCCCAGACCGCCAATAAAGCAGAAACAAAATGCACATTTCAGGGTGGCCTTTTATTGTGGGCAGTTTGAGGTACACCTGTGCACTAATCATGATGTCAGATCAGCATCTTGATGTGGCACACCTGTGAGGTGGGATGGATTATCTCAGCAAAGCAGAAGTGCTCACTATCACACATTTAGACAGATTTGTGAACAATGTTTGAGAGGAATGGTAATATTGTGTATCTGGAATGAAGTTTAGATCTTCAAGTCCATCTCATGAAACATGGGAGCAAAAACAAAAGTGTTGCGTTTATATTTTTGTTGAGTGTATATAATATTCTGACCGATCACACAAAAGTTCTGCCCAGAGGAGGTGTCGAGAACAAGCTGCAGGAACTCCCAAAACCAGCGCTCCAAAGCACCAAGCCCAGAGGGAGGGACAGCAACTGATGCTGATGCTGAACCCGTGTTAATCAGGGTTAAACTTCGACTCCCTGCTGTGTTCAGACCCAGTGTCACACACACACCAGTCAGGTTTTAAAACCCAGCACAGCACAGAAACTGCACTACTGAAAGTTTTTAATGGCCACTGTGTCATCCTGGTCCTGCTCGACCTGACTGCGGCCTTCGACACAGTGGACCATGACATCCTCCTGTCTCAACTAAAAGACTGTGTGGGAATCCAGGGCGGTGTGTTACAGTGGTTTAGGTCATACCTGACGGGGAGAAGTTTTAATGTCTGTGAGGTCTGCCGAGTCCTCTGCTGCCCCTCTCTTAGTCGCCTGACGCAGACTTTTACGCACACGTGGCCCAGACGCCACTGAGAAACAAGACGAGGGCGACACGCCGGAGGCAACAGGTGAGCAACCAGCACATGACGTCGGTCAGGTAGAAGCAAGATGTTTGCTCCACTTTCGACTGTCTCCAACGATGTGAAGGGGATAGACTAGGTTCTCAATGTGCGGCCCGCGGGCCAATGCCGGCCCGCAATGAATTATATGAATTTGTGTTATGATATGAATTTTAAATGACCTAAAATGTCCGGAACTCAGCGCGGTAGTAAATTGTTTCACAGGGGACGTTTTTCATTGCTGCACCGCTGCTCACGCATGGAGCAGAGCGCAGGTGTGGAGATGTTGGTGAGAATGGACTGAGGACGTTCTGAAGCAGGCCCCCCCCCCCCCCCCAAAAAAAAAAAAATAAATAAATAAAAATAAAAAAAATAAAATAAAAATAAAATTAAAAAATAAATAAAATAAAATTAAAAAATAAAGTTAAAAATTTGTAATTATTTTAAAACAATAAAAAATTGAGGAAAAAGCCTCAAGTACTACTAGATTAAATAATAATTTTTTGTCTCATGACCTGGAACAGGGTAACCACTCTGCAGGAATTCTTCTCACAATCAGTGCAGTTAACACGTCAAATACCGGAAACCATTATAATAATATAAAAATACTGTGATCTAGAATTTTGGTCATAGCGCCCAGCTCTAATCCCCAGGGATTTTTTGTGCATAACAATGTTTCTCAGGTTTAGCCCCGTATGTGTTTATTGCACATTACTGGATACAGACCAATAAACTGTAGAGATGCAGCTGGGTCATAGGCTACACGTGTCATTTTTTTTTTCTTTTTGGCGGCCCTCAGTCCAGTGTCGGGCTCATAAAAGGGCTGACTTGAGAAAATATACTGTACAAAATCTTATTACAAACTATTATTATCATGCATACTGATACAGGTAAATTGACTCCTCTGCGTTTGGCCACATGGAATGCACATGGGCAATAGGAAAAAGATAATGACTTATATTAAAAATAATAAACAATGTCATGTATCAGTAGCTGAGTCTGACAAACTTTGCAAAGGCTGGGTTGGGCAGGTCTTCTGTAATCTGGGAACTAGCAAGAGTAGAGGGGTTATAATATTAGTATTATATTATAAGCAAATACATATCATTTAAATGCCCAAACCAAATGAAAGATCATTTAGGAAGAATGTTAACAGTGGTGGCAGAAATGCAGGGGCGAGGGGCTAACATATATGCACCAAATTTAGATGATGAATCATTTTTTAAATATCTTGAGACAAAACTATTAATGGCTGGGAATCACGAAATGATTCTGGGGGTGATTTCAGTCTACTATTGTATCCCTTTTTGGACCATAGACCTCATTAATGCTGCAAAGAGTACGTAAAGCAGCAGTATTAGTAGATATCTGGCGAGTGCTTCATCCGAAAGAGAGAGAGAGACTACACCTATTACTCTGCTGCACACAAAACTTAATAATAAGATTTCTATTGAATTTCTAAATCAGTTGCTTCATCGGTACTTGATTGCAAAATAGGAAACATTATTATTTCATTATATATATTATTATTTCAGATCATGCATGGGTATGAGTTAACACTTCAAAATAAATATCAACTTAAAGTATCAGTATAATTCGATATTGTCTGAGCAGGTGGCATTCCATTTATTAAGGGCAAGACAAAATTATTCTGAGTCTGGGGACAAGCCAGGAAAGCTGCAAGCTATATAAAACAAAGACGACCGGCTTCTCTGATCCCTGCAGTGATGTCCACACCTACTGGAGGTATATAATGAAGCAATTTACCACAAACCATGACCCAGGCATTAATCGCATGAATTCTTCCCAACACAATGTAAGAACTATCGTCCAATATCTTTAATGCAGATGGATATTAAAATCATTTCTAGAATCTGTTTAAAGTGAAGCCTCGTTAATACATAACGATCAAGTAGGGTTTATTGCAGGGAGAAACTCAGCAGACAATATAAGACGTCTGATAAATTTTATGTGGTATGACTTAAAACATCAATAGCTGCCATTTCGATGTGGTAGAGTGGAATTTTAAACATGTATGGATTTGGTAAAAACTTTCTAAAATGGATTCCCTAGCTCTATAGAGCTCCTCAGGCAGCAGTACAGACAAATAATTGTAGATCTATATAGATCTTAAAAGAGGTACGAGGCGAGGCTCACCGCTTTCACCTCTGTTGTTCTGTTTAGTGATGGAACCCTTGGCAGCAGCCATAAGGCTGGAGGATGACTTTCCAGGTGTATGGGTGGGTGGTGTCGATCAGCGGTCCCCAACCTTTTTTGCACCATGGGCCGGTATCATGTAAAACAATATTTTTACGGACCGGCACAGAAAAAAAAATGACAACTTACTCTTGTGCTTAATTAGTGGGAGCCTTTGAGCTTTCTCAGCAATGAGGCGGTCCCATCTGGGGGTAATGGGAGACAATGACACCCGAAGCGTGTTTCTTATGTCCAGTCCAAACTAATTTTGTTTTGGCCGTAATTAATTGCTTCTGTCCTTCTTGTTCGCGTTTTGTTCTTTCAACAAACTCCATGGCTTGTCTTTTAATGCAGGGTGCTTGGTCTCCAAGTGCCGAAGCAGTTTTGAAGGCTTCGTTGCCTCATTTGCGAGTCTGTCGCCACATATCACTCAGAGTGGACTTGTGTGTGAGAATCACCTGTTGCAATAAATCCGTATAGGACTCCTGATATAGTCTTTTAAATGCAGGTTTCTTTTTCTTTGAAGGGGCAGGCTCCTCTTCTTCTGTCTCCTCGTTAGGCCTTTTCCCCTTTCCGAAGAAGCTCTCCAAAGACGTTTGTTTTTTATTCATTTTTGCTGCTGGTGGGCTTCATTTTGGGGCGCCGTGACCGAGACAAGCGTCTGGGCAGGTGCTTAAAGGCACAGGCGGATGGATCTGATCGATTTATAAAATGAAACAGCTTTCAGACTCAGATAATGAATAATATATTTATTGCTCAGTCTTTCTGTGCGGCCCGGTACCACTGGTGTAGATCATAAATTGATGCTATATGCAGATGATATTTTAGTATTAGTTTCTGAACCTGAGAAATCGATACCTAGACTTTTTAATGTTATTCAATTGTTTTCTAATGTCTCTGGATATGGGGCCAATTGGTCAAAGTCAGAAGCATTACCACTAACAGCTCATTGTCCAACTATAGCCTTCCAATCTGGAGATTTACAGTGGGTGCACCGTTCCTTCTCTGTCACGGGTCCTAAACAGTGGAACGCATTACCTTTGCACCTTAGACAGATCGATTCTTTTATGGTTCTTAAGTCATCACTTAAAACACATCTTTTTACTTCGGCTTTTAACTTTTTGAGTTTTAGCTTTGAACTTACTCCTGGCTGGTGTTTTTATTGTACTGTTTTATATTCCTGTGTTTTATCAAATTAATATTTTATTTTATTTTATTTTATTAGTAATTTAATCTACACTTGATGGGCTGTGTACAGTCCTTTGGCTGACCTTGTTTTTAAAAGTGCTCTATAAGTAAATATGGATTTAATTGGACACACACTGTGTCTGTGTGTTTCAGGCTGAAGGAGAAAGCTGCTCTGAGGAAGCAGCAGTCGACCAACCTGCTGCCCAACGACGACGAGACGGTCTGATGACCGGCTGAAGTATTTATGTATGTTATGCAGTGTGAGCGTGTTTCTGTGGACGTATGAGACAACGTTAACTTTTTAAATTTCCATTTGGCCTTTATCAAATATTATAGATTAACCTGCTGTCATGTTCATAAATTATTAAAGCATTTTCTTTTAACACAGCCGGAGCTTTAAAGTATTTTCATAACGCTGCATTTTAATTATGGTTGCTATGGTAATGGGTCAAAGAATGTAAAACCACAGCAAGGATTAACCCCGTAGCTGCTGATGTACTGATAAACAGGAAGCTGTCTGTGGCTGTTTCACAATAAAAGTCTTGAGTTTTTCTCTTGCTGGTTTTATTGTGAAGCAGCAGGTGACGTCCTGATGGCTGCGTCCATCTTTTTTTATTCAACATGGACTCAGGTTTGCGGCCAGCCCCCCATAGGCCGCCAGAGGAACTGCAGTCTTCACCTCAGCATTAACACAATAAATAACCTTCCTGAACTCATTACAGGCTGGTTGTGTGTACATTCAGCTCGAACTCGGAGCGCAGGTCATTGTTTTTTTGGCGGCTCAGGTTCGTCAGTGGTTGCGTCATCCCTCCACGCTCTGTTTGAGTCCATTAAACAGTAACATGCTCTTACCTCCTGTGCAGCTTTAAGCTTCATGTTCAGTGGGCCCTTTTGGACTTTAGCTCTGGGTTGTCCTGCAGTGAAGCGGTGCGCGGAGCTCACAGACTCGACAGCCTGCTGAGCAGTTCAACATTCAAACACCCGTAACCTCCGCGTAGTGATGGCGACCTTCGACGATCTCTTGGAGGAGGCCGGGTCGTTCGGCCGCTGTCAGAGGCGGATCTTCGCCCTGTTCTGTCTCTTGTCGTTGCCCTTCGCAGGCGTCTACGTCGGCATCGTCTTCCAGGGTTTCACCCCTGACCACTGGTGCCGGGACGCCGCGCTGGTGGAGCGGAGGCAGGCGTGCGGCTGGAGTCTGGCTGACAGCCGCATGCTGACGGCGCCTCTGGCCAACCGCTCAGGAGAGCTGCAGCCGAGCAACTGCGAGCAGTACGAGGTGGACTGGAACACCACGGGGATCACCTGTGACGCTCAGGAGCTGGACCTGAGGGGAGTTCCACTGACAGCCTGCAAGGTCAGTTAGCTCAGGGGGGGTTAATCTGGTGGTCACGGTCTGCTGATTTTGCCTTAAATAATAATAAGCATGGTCACAAAAGCCACGGGTCGGTTTGTGTCACGGTTCTAAGGGGGGTCATGGTCACACCCGCAGCTCGTTGAGGACAGTAACTGGAGAACGATACCTTCCTTATGTCTCCAAAAGTCACCAGAGAGTCACTAGACCAGAGCCCCCAAGTTGCCTGGTATTAAAGGTTAAAAATATGGGAAAATCCTCTGTGATAGTGACACCTGTGGCCAATAAGTGAACTGCAATGTGCACCCACTGATGTTAGCTCTAATGTCTAAAATTAGCTCATGTTCTCATTTTTATCATTTTATTTGTTTACACTAAAAAGAGACACAGAAGCTTGCTGATTGTGGCAGACATCTTGCTAACTGCTAGCCGGCGCTGTGCTGAATTCAGTGTTTTGCTTGTGTCTTTAAAGGATGGCTGGGAGTATCAGTATGAAGGCAGGAAGTCGTTTGTCACAGAGGTGAGAGAACTCTTCAGCTGAGTCAGTATGAGCTAAACATCTTCCTGTTAATATTTGATGCTACACGCTTCCTGTTTATTTGTCTCTGTAGTTCGACTTGGTGTGTTCGGATGGATGGTGGGTGGACATGTACCAGTCCACTCTGAATGTCGGCTTCCTCATCGGCAGCTTCGCGTTTGGCTACTTTGCCGACAGGTGAGGAGGATATTGAACTGTTATTGTTTAATTTTGGAGTTATTAACATGTTTTCCTCGGCAGGTTTGGCAGGAAGTTGAGTTTCCTCATGTCCAACCTCATCAACGTGGTCGCAGGGATCGCGGTGGCCTTGGCTCCAAACTACATCGCCATACTGGTGTTCAGGACCATCAACGGCTTCGCAGTCAAAGGAGGCTGGATGTCCGGCTACGTGCTGCGTAATGAGCGCTCTGACGCATCATTCTGAATAGAAATAAAACATTTTAATACCTCTCCTCCTACAGTCACAGAGATCGTCGGGGTGGAGTACAGGCGGACGGTCGGAATCTTGTACCAGATGTTCTTCAGCATTGGCAACCTGATCCTGCCTCTGCTCGCCTACTACATCGTGGACTGGCGCTGGCTGCAGGTCGTTATCTCTGCCCCCTACATCCTCTTCCTGTCCTACTACTGGTATGTTCCTGTTGTAACTTCAAGCTGCAGACCTGCTGCTACATGACTGGCTGACTGGTTAACTGCAGCTCAAAGTTCAATACATGTGAAGAGGTGCTGAGGTCTGAGTTTGTGGTTTTGACCGACAGGTTCATCCCGGAGTCTCCGAGGTGGCTCATCTCTCAGAAGCGTTCCTCTGAAGCTTTTGAGATCACTGAAGCTATGGCCAAAGAGAACAAAAGGGAACTCTGCAAGAACTCAGAGGTAAATCCGACGAATGGGTTCTAAATGGGTGCCGTGGTTAGAAGGGTTTGAATCCAGCTCCGGCCTTTCCAGGTGGAGTTCGCACAGTCTCTCCGGATGCACGTTAGGTTGCTTGGGGACTGTGTGGGGGTGTGTGTGACTGGTTGTTGGTCTCTTTGGTGTCTTGTTCCAGACTCTGACTGATGATGAAACCGACTCCACCTCTGCGTCTTTGCTGGACCTGGTCAGAACTCCAAACATGAGAAAACACACGTTCATCCTCATGTTCAACTGGTCAGTAGACCTCATGAATAAACGTGATGGATCAGAGGACTGAGGCTGTGTGTGACTCAGTCCTGGTCTCTGCAGGTTCACCAGTGCTGTGGTGTATCAGGGCCTCATCATGCGGGTGGGGATCGCCGGAGGAAACGTCTACATAGACTTCCTCATCTCCGGCCTGGTGGAGTTCCCCGCCGCCTTCCTCATCCTCTTCACCATTGACCGGATCGGCCGCCGCCTCCCGTTCGCCACCGCCAACATCGTCGCCGGAGCCTCCTGCGTTGTTGCTGCCTTCATCCCTGACAGTGAGTTTGGTTCAGAAATAAACCTTCATGGTGTAAACACCGTCTGCTGCTCCTCCTCCTCCTCTCTGTCCCCCCTCAGGTATGTTCTGGTTTAAGACGGTGGTGGCCTGCATCGGTCGACTGGGGATCACCATGGCCTTTGAGATGGTGGTGTTTGTGAACACGGAGCTCTACCCGACCTTTGTCAGGTGAGGATCTGATCGCCTGTGTGCTGAAGGTTTGAGGGTTTTTCTTGACATGAAGCTGAGATGAACCTGTTGGACCACAGGAACCTGGGGGTGTCGGTCTGCTCCACGCTTTGTGACATCGGAGGCATCGTGTCGCCTTTCCTGCTCTACAGACTGGCCGTCGTCTGGCAGGAGCTGCCGCTCATCATCTTCGGTGGGTTCCTGCTGTTGTTTCTATAGTTTTTAAGGATACATGTCATATTTTAAACCCTGAAATACACTGCTACCCTGCTAAGCTAGGCTAGTTAGCTTTGTCAAATTAATGTCTTTTGTTAATTTTAGGCTGCATGGTAAAGACAGCAACTGTGTGAGCTAACATGACATGTAGCTGCAAACCTGTTTTTGTCGGTGTGAACTGATGAGCTCTAATCAATTAGTAGGTCTAAGGTTGCAGAAGTAAGCGCTACTATTATTCTGGCTAGGCTAGCTGTTAGCATGCTGTTTTATTGTAGTGTTCTTGTTGATCTCCATGTTGATTCTCGGTGCAGGAGTGGTGGCGGTGGTGGCTGGAGGGTTGGTGCTGCTGCTGCCTGAAACCAGAGGAGCTCCTCTCCCTGACACCATCGATGACGTGGAGTTCCCCGACAGGTGAGAAGTTCAGTTAATGCACGCTCAGTTTATCAGCTGCACCCTCAGGAGCCTGAATCGACAGCTTCTGAGGATGATAATGTCCTGTCTGAATCCGCAGCACAGACGTGTTCATGTATATGAACATATGTATATATATATATATATTCTGACTGATCACACAAAAGTTCTGCCCAGAGGAGGTGTCGAGAACAAGCTGCAGGAACTCCCAAAACCAGTGCTCCAAAGCACCAAGCCCAGAGGGAGGGACAGCAACTGATGCTGATGCTGAACCCGTGTTAATCAGGGTTAAACTTCGACTCCCTGCTGTGTTCAGACCCAGTGTCACACACACACAAGTCAGGTTTTAAAACCCAGCACAGCACAGAAACTGCACTACTGAAAGTTTTTAATGGCCACTGTGTCATCCTGGTCCTGCTCGACCTGACTGCGGCCTTCGACACAGTGGACCATGACATCCTCCTGTCTCAACTAAAAGACTGTGTGGGAATCCAGGGCGGTGTGTTACAGTGGTTTAGGTCATACCTGACGGGGAGAAGTTTTAATGTCTCTGTGAGGTCTGCCGAGTCCTCTGCTGCCCCTCTCACTTGTGGAGTGGCCCAAGGCTCTGTTCTGGGCCCACTCCTCTTCTCCCTATACCTCCTTCCTCTTGGGTCAATTCTCAATAAACATGGTGTCTCCTTCCATTTTTATGAGGATGACATGATAAATCCTGGCTGTCAGCAAATCTACGACAGAGGTCATACTGTTTGGACCCAGTGGTGCCTCTGCTGCTGATGTAGATTTGTCCTGACACAATATCAAAAGTCCACAGTGACAAATCTGGGCGTAAAACTGGACTCCAACCTGAAGCTTGAAGCTCAGATCAGTGCAGTTGTCAAAGCGAGCCAAACCGTTCCTTTCTCGGCATCACTTTGAGATTTTAATTCACGCTTTTATTACGAATGCTTTAAACTATTGCAGTGCACTTTATTCTGGGCTCAGCCAGGCGTCACTTGCAGGATGCTGCTGCGCGGCTTTAACTAGGAATGAAGAGGTGTCACGTGACCCAATGAGGAAGACGCGCTCCGAGTGGACGGCTCCGCATTGCTCTGCTGTTTTCCCTGTTAAAGTATATACACGGTGCTAAAAGCAACTAAAAACCGGCGGATATACAATCCAAGAGCTGCACCATGTCTAAAAGTTTCAAGTCGGTGCCTGACGCAGACTTTTACGCTCATGTGGCCCAGACGCCGCTGAGGAACAAGACGAGGGCGACACGCCGGAGGCAACAGGTGAGCAACCAACACATGACGTCGGTCAGGTAGAAGCAAGATGTTTGCTCCACTTTCGACTGTCTCCAACGATGTGAAGGGGATAGACTAGGTTCTCAATGTGCGGCCCGCGGGCCAATGCCGGCCCGCAATGAATTATATGAATTTGTGTTATGATATGAATTTTAAATGACCTAAAATGTCCGGAACTCAGCGCGGTAGTAAATTGTTTCACAGGGGACATTTTTCATTGCTGCACCGCTGCTCACGCACGGAGCAGAGCGCAGGTGTGGAGATGTTGGTGAGAATGGACAGAGGACGTTCTGAAGCAGGGACCCCCCCCCCCCCCCCCCCCCAAATAAATAAATAAAAAATAAAATAAAATAAAATAAAATAAATACATAAATAAATAATTAAATAAATAAAATAAAATAAAAATGTGTAATTCTTTTTAAAACAATAAAAAATTGAGGAAAAAGCCTCAAGTAATCACGATACTACTGGATATTAAATAATTGGCCGTCATTAATTGCTTCTGTCCTTCTTGTTCGCGTTTTCTTCTTTCAAACAACTCTATGGCTTGTCTTTTAATGCAGGGTGCTTGGTCTCCAAGTGCCGAAGCAGTTTTGAAGTCGCCACATATCACTCAGAGCGGACTTGGTGTGTGAGAATCACCTGTTGCAATAAATCCGTATAGGACTCCTGATATAGTCTTTTAAATGCGGGTTTCTTTTTCTTTGATGGGGTAGGCTCCTCTTCTTCTGTCTCCTCGTTAGGCCTTTTCCCCTTTCCGAAGAAGCTCTCCAAAGACATTTGTTTTTTATTATGGATCTGATCGATTTATAAAATGAAACAGCTTTCAGACTCAGATAATGAATAATATATTTATTGCTCAGTCTTTCTGTGTGGCCCGGTACCACTGGTGTAGATCATAAATTGATGCTATATGCAGATGATATTTTACTAATAGTTTCTGAACCTGAGAAATCGATAGTCTTTTTAATGTTATTCAATTGTTTTCTAATGTCTCTGGATATGGGGCCAATTGGTCAAAGTCAGAAGCATTACCACTAACAGCTCATTGTCCAACTATAGCCTTCCAATCTGGAGATTTACAGTGGCCGAAGCAAGGAATAAAATACCTCGGCATCTTATTTCCCCCACGATTAAAAGACCTGGTAAAAGTTAATTATGCAGAAGATATTTTGTGACATTAATAGATGGTCTGTACTGAATGTATCCATGGTCGGCAAAGTAAATGCAATTCAAACAAACTGTTTTCCCAAACTAAATGATCTGATGCACTCTGTTCTGTTAGAGATACCTGCGTCATATTTTAATCAGTTCGGCAAACATTTGATTTGTTTGTATGTTTGAATGGGAAACGCCCAAGAATAAAGTTAAAGAAAATACAAAAACCAATAGGGACTGAAAGTGTATGCTTTTACTTTAAGACATTTGGCCTGGCTGGGTGGGCGGGGGGTTTAGTGGGTGCACCGTTCCTTCTCTGTCGCGGGTCCTAAACATTTATGGTTCTTAAGTCATCACTTAAAACACATCTCTTTACTTCGGCTTTTAATTTTAGCTTTTATCTGTTTTATTGTTCTTACTCCTGGCTGGTGTTTTTATTGTACTGTTTTATATTCCTGTGTTTTATTTTATTTTATTTTATTTTATTTTAGTAATTTAATCTACACTTGATGGGCTGTGTATGGCACTTTGTTTTTAAAAGTGCTCTATAAGTAAATATGGATTTAATTGGACACACACTGTGTCTGTGTGTTTCAGGCTGAAGGAGAAAGCTGCTCTGAGGAAGCAGCAGTCGACCAACCTGCTGCCCAACGACGACGAGACGGTCTGATGACCGGCTGAAGTATTTATGTATGTTATGCAGTGTGAGCGTGTTTCTGTGGACGTATGAGACAACGTTAATTTTTTAAATTTCCATTTGGCCTTTATCAAATATTATAGATTAACCTGCTGTCATGTTCATAAATTATTAAAGCATTTTCTTTTAACACAGCCGGAGCTTTAAAGTATTTTCATAACGCTGCATTTTAATTATGGTTGCTATGGTAATGGGTCAAAGAGTGTAAAACCACAGCGAGGATTAACCCCGTAGCTGCTGATGTACTGATAAACAGGAAGCTGTCTGTGGCTGTTTCACAATAAAAGTCTTGAGTTTTTCTCTTGCTGGTTTTATTGTGAAGCAGCAGGTGACGTCCTGATGGCTGCGTCCATCTTTTTTATTCAACATGGACTCAGGTTTGGGGCCAGCCCCCCCATAGGCCACCAGAGGAACTGCAGTCTTCACCTCAGCATTAACACAATAAATAACCTTCCTGAACTCATTACAGGCTGGTTGTGTGTACATTCAGCTCGAACTCGGAGCGCAGGTCATTGTTTTTTTGGCGGCTCAGGTTCGTCAGTGGTTGCGTCATCCCTCCACGCTCTGTTCGAGTCCATTAAACAGTAACATGCTCTTACCTCCTGTGCAGCTTTAAGCTTCATGTTCAGTGGGCCCTTTTGGACTTTAGCTCCGGGTTGTCCTGCAGTGAAGCGGTGCGTGGAGCTCACAGAATCTGCACCGATCCACAGCCTGTTGAGCAGTTCAACATTTTCACACACATAGTGATGGCGACCTTCGACGATCTCTTGGAGGAGGCCGGGTCGTTCGGCCGCTGTCAGAGGCGGATCTTCGCCCTGTTCTGTCTCTTGTCGTTGCCCTTCGCAGGCGTCTACGTCAGCATCATCTTCCAGGGTTTCACCCCTGACCACTGGTGCCGGGACGCCGCGCTGGTGGAGCGGAGGCAGGCATGCGGCTGGAGTCTGGCTGACAGCCGCATGCTGACGGCGCCTCTGGCCAACCGCTCAGGAGAGCTGCAGCCGAGCAGCTGCGAGCAGTACGAGGTGGACTGGAACACCACGGGGATCACCTGTGACGCTCAGGAGCTGGACCTGAGGGGAGTCCCACTGACAGCCTGCAAGGTCAGTTAGCTCAGGGGGGGTTAATCTGGTGGTCACGGTCTGCTGATTTTGCCTTAAATAATAATAAGCATGGTCACAAAAGCCACGGGTCGGTTTGTGTCACGGTTCTAAGGGGGGGTCATGGTCACACCCGCAGCTCGTTGAGGACAGTAACTGGAGAACGATACCTTCTTTATGTCTCCAAAAGTCACCAGAGAGTCACTAGACCAGAGCCCCCAAGTTGCCTGGTATTAAAGGTTAGAAATATGGGAAAATCCTCTGTGATAGTGACACCTGTGGCCAATAAGTGAACTGCAATGTGCACCCACTGATGTTAGCTCTAATGTCTAAAATTAGCTCATGTTCTCATTTTTATCATTTTATTTGTTTACACTAAAAAGAGACACAGAAGCTTGCTGATTGTGGCAGACATCTTGCTAACTGCTAGCCGGCACTGTGCTGAATTCAGTGTTTTGCTTGTGTCTTTAAAGGATGGCTGGGAGTATCAGTATGAAGGCAGGAAGTCGTTTGTCACAGAGGTGAGAGAACTCTTCAGCTGAGTCAGTATGAGCTAAACATCTTCCTGTTAATATTTGATGCTACACGCTTCCTGTTTATTTGTCTCTGTAGTTCGACTTGGTGTGTTCGGATGGATGGTGGGTGGACATGTACCAGTCCACTCTGAATGTCGGCTTCCTCATCGGCAGCTTCGCGTTTGGCTACTTTGCCGACAGGTGAGGAGGATATTGAACTGTTATTGTTTAATTTTGGAGTTATTAACCTGTTTTCCTCGGCAGGTTTGGCAGGAAGTTGAGTTTCCTCATGTCCAACCTCATCAACGTGGTCGCAGGGATCACGGTGGCCTTGGCTCCAAACTACATCGCCATACTGGTGTTCAGGACCATCAACGGCTTCGCAGTCAAAGGAGGCTGGATGTCCGGCTACGTGCTGCGTAATGAGCGCTCTGACGCATCGTTCTGAATAGAAATAAAACATTTTAATACTCTCCTCCTACAGTCACAGAGATCGTCGGGGTGGAGTACAGGCGGACGGTCGGAATCTTGTACCAGATGTTCTTCAGCATTGGCAACCTGATCCTGCCTCTGCTCGCCTACTACATCGTGGACTGGCGCTGGCTGCAGGTCGTTATCTCTGCCCCCTACATCCTCTTCCTGTCCTACTACTGGTATGTTCCTGTTGTAACTTCAAGCTGCAGACCTGCTGCTACATGACTGGCTGACTGGTTAACTGCAGCTCAAAGTTCAGTACATGTGAAGAGGTGCTGAGGTCTGAGTTTGTGGTTTTGACCGACAGGTTCATCCCGGAGTCTCCGAGGTGGCTCATCTCTCAGAAGCGTTCCTCTGAAGCTTTTGAGATCACTGAAGCTATGGCCAAAGAGAACAAAAGGGAACTCTGCAAGAACTCAGAGGTAAATCCGACGAATGGGTTCTAAATGGGTGCCGTGGTTAGAAGGGTTTGAATCCAGCTCCGGCCTTTCCAGGTGGAGTTCGCACAGTCTCTCCGGATGCACGTTAGGTTGCTTAGGGACTGTGTGGGGGTGTGTGTGACTGGTTGTTGGTCTCTTTGGTGTCTTGTTCCAGATTCTGACTGATGATGAAACCGACTCCACCTCTGCGTCTTTGCTGGACCTGGTCAGAACTCCAAACATGAGAAAACACACGTTCATCCTCATGTTCAACTGGTCAGTAGACCTCATGAATAAACGTGATGGATCAGAGGACTGAGGCTGTGTGTGACTCAGTCCTGGTCTCTGCAGGTTCACCAGTGCTGTGGTGTATCAGGGCCTCATCATGCGGGTGGGGATCGCCGGAGGAAATGTCTACATAGACTTCCTCATCTCCGGCCTGGTGGAGTTCCCCGCCGCCTTCCTCATCCTCTTCACCATTGACCGGATCGGCCGCCGCCTCCCGTTCGCCACCGCCAACATCGTCGCCGGAGCCTCCTGCGTTGTTGCTGCCTTCATCCCTGACAGTGAGTTTGGTTCAGAAATAAACCTTCATGGTGTAAACACCGTCTGCTGCTCCTCCTCCTCTCTGTCCCCCCTCAGGTATGTTCTGGTTTAAGACGGTGGTGGCCTGCATCGGTCGACTGGGGATCACCATGGCCTTTGAGATGGTGGTGTTTGTGAACACGGAGCTCTACCCGACCTTTGTCAGGTGAGGATCTGATCGCCTGTGTGCTGAAGGTTTGAGGGTTTTTCTTGACATGAAGCTGAGATGAACCTGTTGGACCACAGGAACCTGGGGGTGTCGGTCTGCTCCACGCTTTGTGACATCGGAGGCATCGTGTCGCCTTTCCTGCTCTACAGACTGGCCGTCGTCTGGCAGGAGCTGCCGCTCATCATCTTCGGTGGGTTCCTGCTGTTGTTTCTATAGTTTTTAAGGATACATGTCATATTTTAAACCCTGAAATACACTGCTACCCTGCTAAGCTAGGCTAGTTAGCTTTGTCAAATTAATGTCTTTTGTTAATTTTAGGCTGCATGGTAAAGACAGCAACTGTGTGAGCTAACATGACATGTAGCTGCAAACCTGTTTTTGTCAGTTTGAACTGATGAGCTCTAATCAATTAGTAGGTCTAAGGTTGCAGAAGTAAGCACTACTATTATTCTAGCTAGGCTAGCTGTTAGCATGCTGTTTTATTGTAGTGTTCTTGTTAATCTCCACGTTGATTCTCGGTGCAGGAGTGGTGGCGGTGGTGGCTGGAGGGTTGGTGCTGCTGCTGCCTGAAACCAGAGGAGCTCCTCTCCCTGACACCATCGATGACGTGGAGTTCCCCGACAGGTGAGAGGTTCAGTTAATGTACGCTCAGTTTATCAGCTGCACCCTCAGGAGCCTGAATCGACAGCTTCTGAGGATGATATGTCCTGTCTGAATCCGCAGCACAGACGTGTTCATGTATATGAACATATGTATATATATATATATTCTGACCGATCACACAAAAGTTCTGCCCAGAGGAGGTGTCGAGAACAAGCTGCAGGAACTCCCAAAACCAGCGCTCCAAAGCACCAAGCCCAGAGGGAGGGACAGCAACTGATGCTGATGCTGAACCCGTGTTAATCAGGGTTAAACTTCGACTCCCTGCTGTGTTCAGACCCAGTGTCACACACACACAAGTCAGGTTTTAAAACCCAGCACAGCACAGAAACTGCACTACTGAAAGTTTTTAATGGCCACTGTGTCATCCTGGTCCTGCTCGACCTGACTGCGGCCTTCGACACAGTGGACCATGACATCCTCCTGTCTCAACTAAAAGACTGTGTGGGAATCCAGGGCGGTGTGTTACAGTGGTTTAGGTCATACCTGACGGGGAGAAGTTTTAATGTCTCTGTGAGGTCTGCCGAGTCCTCTGCTGCCCCTCTCACTTGTGGAGTGGCCCAAGGCTCTGTTCTGGGCCCACTCCTCTTCTCCCTATACCTCCTTCCTCTTGGGTCAATTCTCAATAAACATGGTGTCTCCTTCCATTTTTATGAGGATGACATGATAAATCCTGGCTGTCAGCAAATCTACGACAGAGGTCATACTGTTTGGGCCCAGTGGTGCCTCTGCTGCTGATGTAGATTTGTCCTGACACAATATCAAAAGTCCACAGTGACAAATCTGGGCGTAAAACTGGACTCCAACCTGAAGCTTGATGCTCAGATCAGTGCAGTTGTCAAAGCGAGCCAAACCGTTCCTTTCTCTGCATCACTTTGAGATTTTAATTCACGCTTTTATTACGAATGCTTTAAACTATTGCAGTGCACTTTATTCTGGGCTCAGCCAGGCGTCACTTGCAGGATGCTGCTGCGCGGCTTTAACTGGGAATGAAGAGGTGTCACGTGACCCAATGAGGAAGACGCGCTCCGAGTGGACGGCTCCGCATTGCTCTGCTGTTTTCCCTGTTAAAGTATATACACGGTGCTAAAAGCAACTAAAAACCGGCGGATATACAATCCAAGAGCTGCACCATGTCTAAAAGTTTCAAGTCGGCGCCTGACGCAGACTTTTACGCTCACGTGGCCCAGACGCCGCTGAGGAACAAGACGAGGGCGACACGCCGGAGGCAACAGGTGAGCAACCAACACATGACGTCGGTCAGGTAGAAGCAAGATGTTTGCTCCACTTTCGACTGTCTCCAACGATGTGAAGGGGATAGACTAGGTTCTCAATGTGCGGCCCGCGGGCCAATGCCGGCCCGCAATGAATTATATGAATTTGTGTTATGATATGAATTTTAAATGACCTAAAATGTCCGGAACTCAGCGCGGTAGTAAATTGTTTCACAGGGGACATTTTTCATTGCTGCACCGCTGCTCACGCACGGAGCAGAGCGCAGGTGTGGAGATGTTGGTGAGAATGGACTGAGGACGTTCTGAAGCAGGGACCCCCCCCCCCCCCCAAATAAATAAATAAAAAATAAAATAAAATAAAATAAAATAAAATAAATACATAAATAAATAATTAAATAAATAAAATAAAATAAAAATGTGTAATTCTTTTTAAAACAATAAAAAAATTGAGGAAAAAGCCTCAAGTAATCACGATACTACTGGATATTAAATAATTGGCCGTCATTAATTGCTTCTGTCCTTCTTGTTCGCGTTTTCTTCTTTCAAACAACTCTATGGCTTGTCTTTTAATGCAGGGTGCTTGGTCTCCAAGTGCCGAAGCAGTTTTGAAGTCGCCACATATCACTCAGAGCGGACTTGGTGTGTGAGAATCACCTGTTGCAGTAAATCCGTATAGGACTCCTGATATAGTCTTTTAAATGCAGGTTTCTTTTTTTTTGAAGGGGTAGGCTCCTCTTCTTCTGTCTCCTCGTTAGGCCTTTTCCCCTTTCCGAAGAAGCTCTCCAAAGACGTTTGTTTTTTATTCATTTTTGCTAGCTTGTGGGCTTCATTTTGGGGCGCCGTGACTGAGACAAGTGTCTGGGCAGGTGCTTAAAGGCACAGGCGGATGGATCTGATCGATTTATAAAATGAAACAGCTTTCAGACTCAGATAATCAATAATATATTTATTGCTCAGTCTTTCTGTGTGGCCTGGTACCACTGGTGTAGATCATAAATTGATGCTATATGCAGATGATATTTTACTAATAGTTTCTGAACCTGAGAAATCGATAGTCTTTTTAATGTTATTCAATTGTTTTCTAATGTCTCTGGATATGGGGCCAATTGGTCAAAGTCAGAAGCATTACCACTAACAGCTCATTGTCCAACTATAGCCTTCCAATCTGGAGATTTACAGTGGCCGAAGCAAGGAATAAAATACCTCGGCATCTTATTTCCCCCACGATTAAAAGATCTGGTAAAAGTTAATTATGCAGAAGATATTTTGTGACATTAATAGATGGTCTGTACTGAATGTATCCATGGTCGGCAAAGTAAATGCAATTCAAACAAACTGTTTTCCCAAACTAAATGATCTGATGCACTCTGTTCTGTTAGAGATACCTGCGTCATATTTTAATCAGTTCGGCAAACATTTGATTTGTTTGTATGTTTGAATGGGAAACGCCCAAGAATAAAGTTAAAGAAAATACAAAAACCAATAGGGACTGAAATTGTATGCTTTTACTTTAAGACATTTGGCCTGGCTGGGTGGGCGGGGGGTTTAGTGGGTGCACCGTTCCTTCTCTGTCGTGGGTCCTAAACATTTATGGTTCTTAAGTCATCACTTAAAACACATCTTTTTACTTCGGCTTTTAATTTTAGCTTTTATCTGTTTTATTGTTCTTACTCCTGGCTGGTGTTTTTATTGTACTGTTTTATATTCCTGTGTTTTATTTTATTTTATTTTATTTTATTTTAGTAATTTAATCTACACTTGATGGGCTGTGTATGGCACTTTGTTTTTAAAAGTGCTCTATAAGTAAATATGGATTTAATTGGACACACACTGTGTCTGTGTGTTTCAGGCTGAAGGAGAAAGCTGATCTGAGGAAGCAGCAGTCGACCAACCTGCTGCCCAACGACGACGAGACGGTCTGATGACCGGCTGAAGTATTTATGTATGTTATGCAGTGTGAGCGTGTTTCTGTGGACGTATGAGACAACGTTAATTTTTTAAATTTCCATTTGGCCTTTATCAAATATTATAGATTAACCTGCTGTCATGTTTATAAATTATTAAAGCATTTTCTTTTAACACAGCCGGAGCTTTAAAGTATTTTCATAACGCTGCATTTTAATTATGGTTGCTATGGTAATGGGTCAAAGAGTGTAAAACCACAGCAAGGATTAACCCCGTAGCTGCTGATGTACTGATAAACAGGAAGCTGTCTGTGGCTGTTTCACAATAAAAGTCTTGAGTTTTTCTCTTGCTGGTTTTATTGTGAAGCAGCAGGTGACGTCCTGATGGCTGCGTCCATCTTTTTTTATTCAACATGGACTCAGGTTTGGGGCCAGCCCCCCCATAGGCCACCAGAGGAACTGCAGTCTTCACCTCAGCATTAACACAATAAATAACCTTCCTGAACTCATTACAGGCTGGTTGTGTGTACATTCAGCTGGAACTCGGAGCGCAGGTCATTGTTTTTTTGGCGGCTCAGGTTCGTCAGTGGTTGCGTCATCCCTCCACGCTCTGTTCGAGTCCATTAAACAGTAACATGCTCTTACCTCCTGTGCAGCTTTAAGCTTCATGTTCAGTGGGCCCTTTTGGACTTTAGCTCCGGGTTGTCCTGCAGTGAAGCGGTGCGTGGAGCTCACAGAATCTGCACCGATCCACAGCCTGCTGAGCAGTTCAACATTTTCACACACGTAGTGATGGCGACCTTCGACGATCTCTTGGAGGAGGCCGGGTCGTTCGGCCGCTGTCAGAGGCGGATCTTCGCCCTGTTCTGTCTCTTGTCGTTGCCCTTCGCAGGCGTCTACGTCAGCATCATCTTCCAGGGTTTCACCCCTGACCACTGGTGCCGGGACGCCGCGCTGGTGGAGCGGAGGCAGGCATGCGGCTGGAGTCTGGCTGACAGCCGCATGCTGACGGCGCCTCTGGCCAACCGCTCAGGAGAGCTGCAGCCGAGCAGCTGCGAGCAGTACGAGGTGGACTGGAACACCACGGGGATCACCTGTGACGCTCAGGAGCTGGACCTGAGGGGAGTCCCACTGACAGCCTGCAAGGTCAGTTAGCTCAGGGGGGGTTAATCTGGTGGTCACGGTCTGCTGATTTTGCCTTAAATAATAATAAGCATGGTCACAAAAGCCACGGGTCGGTTTGTGTCACGGTTCTAAGGGGGGGTCATGGTCACACCCGCAGCTCGTTGAGGACAGTAACTGGAGAACGATACCTTCCTTATGTCTCCAAAAGTCACCAGAGAGTCACTAGACCAGAGCCCCCAAGTTGCCTGGAATTAAAGGTTAAAAATATGGGAAAATCCTCTGTGATAGTGACACCTGTGGCCAATAAGTGAACTGCAATGTGCACCCACTGATGTTAGCTCTAATGTCTAAAATTAGCTCATGTTCTCATTTTTATCATTTTATTTGTTTACACTAAAAAGAGACACAGAAGCTTGCTGATTGTGGCAGACATCTTGCTAACTGCTAGCCGGCGCTGTGCTGAATTCAGTGTTTTGCTTGTGTCTTTAAAGGATGGCTGGGAGTATCAGTATGAAGGCAGGAAGTCGTTTGTCACAGAGGTGAGAGAACTCTTCAGCTGAGTCAGTATGAGCTAAACATCTTCCTGTTAATATTTGATGCAACACGCTTCCTGTTTATTTGTCTCTGTAGTTCGACTTGGTGTGTTCGGATGGATGGTGGGTGGACATGTACCAGTCCACTCTGAACGTCGGCTTCCTCATCGGCAGCTTCGCGTTTGGCTACTTTGCCGACAGGTGAGGAGGATATTGAACTGTTATTGTTTAATTTTGGAGTTATTAACATGTTTTCCTCGGCAGGTTTGGCAGGAAGTTGAGTTTCCTCATGTCCAACCTCATCAACGTGGTCGCAGGGATCACGGTGGCCTTGGCTCCAAACTACATCGCCATACTGGTGTTCAGGACCATCAACGGCTTCGCAGTAGCAGGAGGCTGGATGTCCGGCTACGTGCTGCGTAATGAGCGCTCTGACGCATCGTTCTGAATAGAAATAAAACATTTTAATACCTCTCCTCCTACAGTCACAGAGATCGTCGGGGTGGAGTACAGGCGGACGGTCGGAATCTTGTACCAGATGTTCTTCAGCATTGGCAACCTGATCCTGCCTCTGCTCGCCTACTACATCGTGGACTGGCGCTGGCTGCAGGTCGTCATCTCTGCCCCCTACATCCTCTTCCTGTCCTACTACTGGTATGTTCCTGTTGTAACTTCAAGCTGCAGACCTGCTGCTACATGACTGGCTGAATGGTTAACTGCAGCTCAAAGTTCAGTACATGTGAAGAGGTGCTGAGGTCTGAGTTTGTGGTTTTGACCGACAGGTTCATCCCGGAGTCTCCGAGGTGGCTCATCTCTCAGAAGCGTTCCTCTGAAGCTTTTGAGATCACTGAAGCTATGGCCAAAGAGAACAAAAGGGAACTCTGCAAGAACTCAGAGGTAAATCCGACGAATGGGTTCTAAATGGGTGCAGTGGTTAGAAGGGTTCGAATCCAGCTCCGGCCTTTCCAGGTGGAGTTCGCACAGTTTCTCCGGATGCACGTTAGGTTGCTTGGGGACTGTGTGGGGGTGTGTGTGTGACTGGTTGTTGGTCTCTTTGTGTACCATTGACAACCGGGATTAGGTTCTAGCACCAGTATTTATGGCTAACTTCCATGTCATGTGACTCCATAAGCTAAATGTAGACCAACAGTCACCAGCTCCCCTTTAACATCTGCTGAAGTTTGAGTTTCTGTGTTACTGATTTCACATCCTTGGCCTTGTTCCAGACTCTGACTGATGATGAAACCGACTCCACCTCTGCGTCTTTGCTGGACCTGGTCAGAACTCCAAACATGAGAAAACACACGTTCATCCTCATGTTCAACTGGTCAGTAGACCTCATGAATAAACCTGATGGATCAGAGGACTGAGGCTGTGTGTGACTCAGTCCTGGTCTCTGCAGGTTCACCAGTGCTGTGGTGTATCAGGGCCTCATCATGCGGGTGGGGATCGCCGGAGGAAACGTCTACATAGACTTCCTCATCTCCAGCCTGGTGGAGTTCCCCGCCGCCTTCCTCATCCTCTTCACCATTGACCGGATCGGCCGCCGCCTCCCGTTCGCCACCGCCAACATCGTCGCCGGAGCCTCCTGCGTTGTTGCTGCCTTCATCCCTGACAGTGAGTTTGGTTCAGAAATAAACCTTCATGGTGTAAACACCGTCTGCTGCTCCTCCTCCTCTCTGTCCCCCCTCAGGTATGTTCTGGTTTAAGACGGTGGTGGCCTGCATCGGTCGACTGGGGATCACCATGGCCTTTGAGATGGTGGCGTTTGTGAACATGGAGCTCTACCCGACCTTTGTCAGGTGAGGATCTGATCGCCTGTGTGCTGAAGGTTGGAGGTTTTTTCTTGACATGAAGCTGAGATGAACCTGTTGGACCACAGGAACCTGGGGGTGTCGGTCTGCTCCACGCTGAGTGCCATCGGAGGCATCGTGTCGCCTTTCCTGCTCTACAGACTGGCCGTCGTCTGGCAGGAGCTGCCGCTCATCATCTTCGGTGGGTTCCTGCTGTTGTTTCTATAGTTTTTAAGGATACATGTCATATTTTAAACCCTGAAATACACTGCTACCCTGCTAAGCTAGGCTAGTTAGCTTTGTCAAATTAATGTCTTTTGTTAATTTTAGGCTGCATGGTAAAGACAGCAACTGTGTGAGCTAACATGACATGTAGCTGCAAACCTGTTTTTGTCGGTTTGAACTGATGAGCTCTAATCAATTAGTAGGTCTAAGGTTGCAGAAGTAAGCGCTACTATTATTCTAGCTCGGCTAGCTGTTAGCATGCTGTTTTATTGTAGTGTTCTTGTTAATCTCCACGTTGATTCTCGGTGCAGGAGTGGTGGCGGTGGTGGCTGGAGGGTTGGTGCTGCTGCTGCCTGAAACCAGAGGAGCTCCTCTCCCTGACACCATCGATGACGTGGAGTTCCCCGACAGGTGAGAGGTTCAGTTAATGTACGCTCAGTTTATCAGCTGCACCCTCAGGAGCCTGAATCGACAGCTTCTGAGGATGATATGTCCTGTCTGAATCCGCAGCACAGACGTGTTCATGTATATGAACATATGTATATATATATATTCTGACCGATCACACAAAAGTTCTGCCCAGAGGAGGTGTCGAGAACAAGCTGCAGGAACTCCCAAAACCAGCGCTCCAAAGCACCAAGCCCAGAGGGAGGGACAGCAACTGATGCTGATGCTGAACCCGTGTTAATCAGGGTTAAACTTCGACTCCCTGCTGTGTTCAGACCCAGTGTCACACACACACAAGTCAGGTTTTAAAACCCAGCACAGCACAGAAACTGCACTACTGAAAGTTTTTAATGGCCACTGTGTCATCCTGGTCCTGCTCGACCTGACTGCGGCCTTCGACACAGTGGACCATGACATCCTCCTGTCTCAACTAAAAGACTGTGTGGGAATCCAGGGCGGTGTGTTACAGTGGTTTAGGTCATACCTGACGGGGAGAAGTTTTAATGTCTGTGTGAGGTCTGCCGAGTCCTCTGCTGCCCCTCTCACTTGTGGAGTGGCCCAAGGCTCTGTTCTGGGCCCACTCCTCTTCTCCCTATACCTCCTTCCTCTTGGGTCAATTCTCAATAAACATGGTGTCTTCTTCCATTTTTATGAGGATGACATGATAAATCCTGGCTGTCAGCAAATCTACGACAGAGGTCATACTGTTTGGGCCCAGTGGTGCCTCTGCTGCTGATGTAGATTTGTCCTGACACAATATCAAAAGTCCACAGTGACAAATCTGGGCGTAAAACTGGACTCCAACCTGAAGCTTGATGCTCAGATCAGTGCAGTTGTCAAAGCGAGCCAAACCGTTCCTTTCTCTGCATCACTTTGAGATTTTAATTCACGCTTTTATTACGAATGCTTTAAACTATTGCAGTGCACTTTATTCTGGGCTCAGCCAGGCGTCACTTGCAGGATGCTGCTGCGCCGCTTTAACTGGGAATGAAGAGGTGTCACGTGACCCAATGAGGAAGACGCGCTCCGAGTGGACGGCTCCGCATTGCTCTGCTGTTTTCCCTGTTAAAGTATATACACGGTGCTAAAAGCAACTAAAAACCGGCGGATATACAATCCAAGAGCTGCACCATGTCTAAAAGTTTCAAGTCGGTGCCTGACGCAGACTTTTACGCTCACGTGGCCCAGACGCCGCTGAGGAACAAGACGAGGGCGACACGCCGGAGGCAACAGGTGAGCAACCAACACATGACGTCGGTCAGGTAGAGGCAAGATGTTTGCTCCACTTTCGACTGTCTCCAACGATGTGAAGGGGATAGACTAGGTTCTCAATGTGCGGCCCGCGGGCCAATGCCGGCCCGCAATGAATTATATGAATTTGTGTTATGATATGAATTTTAAATGACCTAAAATGTCCGGAACTCAGCGCGGTAGTAAATTGTTTCACAGGGGACATTTTTCATTGCTGCACCGCTGCTCACACACGGAGCAGAGCGCAGGTGTGGAGATGTTGGTGAGAATGGACTGAGGACGTTCTGAAGCAGGGACCCCCCCCCCCCCCCCCAAATAAATAAAAATAAAATAAAATAAAATAAAATAAATACATAAATAAATAATTAAATAAATAAAATAAAATAAAAATGTGTAATTCTTTTTAAAACAATAAAAAATTGAGGAAAAAGCCTCAAGTAATCACGATACTACTGGATATTAAATAATTGGCCGTCATTAATTGCTTCTGTCCTTCTTGTTCGCGTTTTCTTCTTTCAAACAACTCTATGGCTTGTCTTTTAATGCAGGGTGCTTGGTCTCCAAGTGCCGAAGCAGTTTTGAAGTCGCCACATATCACTCAGAGCGGACTTGGTGTGTGAGAATCACCTGTTGCAATAAATCCGTATAGGACTCCTGATATAGTCTTTTAAATGCAGGTTTCTTTTTTTTTGAAGGGGTAGGCTCCTCTTCTTCTGTCTCCTCGTTAGGCCTTTTCCCCTTTCCGAAGAAGCTCTCCAAAGACGTTTGTTTTTTATTCATTTTTGCAAGCTGGTGGGCTTCATTTTGGGGCGCCGTGACCGAGACAAGTGTCTGGGCAGGTGCTTAAAGGCACAGGCGGATGGATCTGATCGATTTATAAAATGAAACAGCTTTCAGACTCAGATAATGAATAATATATTTATTGCTCAGTCTTTCTGTGTGGCCCGGTACCACTGGTGTAGATCATAAATTGATGCTATATGCAGATGATATTTTACTAATAGTTTCTGAACCTGAGAAATCGATAGTCTTTTTAATGTTATTCAATTGTTTTCTAATGTCTCTGGATATGGGGCCAATTGGTCAAAGTCAGAAGCATTACCACTAACAGCTCATTGTCCAACTATAGCCTTCCAATCTGGAGATTTACAGTGGCCGAAGCAAGGAATAAAATACCTCGGCATCTTATTTCCCCCACGATTAAAAGACCTGGTAAAAGTTAATTATGCAGAAGATATTTTGTGACATTAATAGATGGTCTGTACTGAATGTATCCATGGTCGGCAAAGTAAATGCAATTCAAACAAACTGTTTTCCCAAACTAAATGATCTGATGCACTCTGTTCTGTTAGAGATACCTGCGTCATATTTTAATCAGTTCGGCAAACATTTGATTTGTTTGTATGTTTGAATGGGAAACGCCCAAGAATAAAGTTAAAGAAAATACAAAAACCAATAGGGACTGAAAGTGTATGCTTTTACTTTAAGACATTTGGCCTGGCTGGGTGGGCGGGGGGTTTAGTGGGTGCACCGTTCCTTCTCTGTCGCGGGTCCTAAACATTTATGGTTCTTAAGTCATCACTTAAAACACATCTCTTTACTTCGGCTTTTAATTTTAGCTTTTATCTGTTTTATTGTTCTTACTCCTGGCTGGTGTTTTTATTGTACTGTTTTATATTCCTGTGTTTTATTTTATTTTATTTTATTTTATTTTAGTAATTTAATCTACACTTGATGGGCTGTGTATGGCACTTTGTTTTTAAAAGTGCTCTATAAGTAAATATGGATTTAATTGGACACACACTGTGTCTGTGTGTTTCAGGCTGAAGGAGAAAGCTGCTCTGAGGAAGCAGCAGTCGACCAACCTGCTGCCCAACGACGACGAGACGGTCTGATGACCGGCTGAAGTATTTATGTATGTTATGCAGTGTGAGCGTGTTTCTGTGGACGTATGAGACAACGTTAATTTTTTAAATTTCCATTTGGCCTTTATCAAATATTATAGATTAACCTGCTGTCATGTTCATAAATTATTAAAGCATTTTCTTTTAACACAGCCGGAGCTTTAAAGTATTTTCATAACGCTGCATTTTAATTATGGTTGCTATGGTAATGGGTCAAAGAGTGTAAAACCACAGCGAGGATTAACCCCGTAGCTGCTGATGTACTGATAAACAGGAAGCTGTCTGTGGCTGTTTCACAATAAAAGTCTTGAGTTTTTCTCTTGCTGGTTTTATTGTGAAGCAGCAGGTGACGTCCTGATGGCTGCGTCCATCTTTTTTTATTCAACATGGACTCAGGTTTGGGGCCAGCCCCCCCATAGGCCACCAGAGGAACTGCAGTCTTCACCTCAGCATTAACACAATAAATAACCTTCCTGAACTCATTACAGGCTGGTTGTGTGTACATTCAGCTCGAACTCGGAGCGCAGGTCATTGTTTTTTTGGCGGCTCAGGTTCGTCAGTGGTTGCGTCATCCCTCCACGCTCTGTTCGAGTCCATTAAACAGTAACATGCTCTTACCTCCTGTGCAGCTTTAAGCTTCATGTTCAGTGGGCCCTTTTGGACTTTAGCTCCGGGTTGTCCTGCAGTGAAGCGGTGCGTGGAGCTCACAGAATCTGCACCGATCCACAGCCTGTTGAGCAGTTCAACATTTTCACACACATAGTGATGGCGACCTTCGACGATCTCTTGGAGGAGGCCGGGTCGTTCGGCCGCTGTCAGAGGCGGATCTTCGCCCTGTTCTGTCTCTTGTCGTTGCCCTTCGCAGGCGTCTACGTCAGCATCATCTTCCAGGGTTTCACCCCTGACCACTGGTGCCGGGACGCCGCGCTGGTGGAGCGGAGGCAGGCATGCGGCTGGAGTCTGGCTGACAGCCGCATGCTGACGGCGCCTCTGGCCAACCGCTCAGGAGAGCTGCAGCCGAGCAGCTGCGAGCAGTACGAGGTGGACTGGAACACCACGGGGATCACCTGTGACGCTCAGGAGCTGGACCTGAGGGGAGTCCCACTGACAGCCTGCAAGGTCAGTTAGCTCAGGGGGGGTTAATCTGGTGGTCACGGTCTGCTGATTTTGCCTTAAATAATAATAAGCATGGTCACAAAAGCCACGGGTCGGTTTGTGTCACGGTTCTAAGGGGGGGTCATGGTCACACCCGCAGCTCGTTGAGGACAGTAACTGGAGAACGATACCTTCTTTATGTCTCCAAAAGTCACCAGAGAGTCACTAGACCAGAGCCCCCAAGTTGCCTGGTATTAAAGGTTAGAAATATGGGAAAATCCTCTGTGATAGTGACACCTGTGGCCAATAAGTGAACTGCAATGTGCACCCACTGATGTTAGCTCTAATGTCTAAAATTAGCTCATGTTCTCATTTTTATCATTTTATTTGTTTACACTAAAAAGAGACACAGAAGCTTGCTGATTGTGGCAGACATCTTGCTAACTGCTAGCCGGCGCTGTGCTGAATTCAGTGTTTTGCTTGTGTCTTTAAAGGATGGCTGGGAGTATCAGTATGAAGGCAGGAAGTCGTTTGTCACAGAGGTGAGAGAACTCTTCAGCTGAGTCAGTATGAGCTAAACATCTTCCTGTTAATATTTGATGCTACACGCTTCCTGTTTATTTGTCTCTGTAGTTCGACTTGGTGTGTTCGGATGGATGGTGGGTGGACATGTACCAGTCCACTCTGAATGTCGGCTTCCTCATCGGCAGCTTCGCGTTTGGCTACTTTGCCGACAGGTGAGGAGGATATTGAACTGTTATTGTTTAATTTTGGAGTTATTAACATGTTTTCCTCGGCAGGTTTGGCAGGAAGTTGAGTTTCCTCATGTCCAACCTCATCAACGTGGTCGCAGGGATCACGGTGGCCTTGGCTCCAAACTACATCGCCATACTGGTGTTCCGGACCATCAACGGCTTCGCAGTAGCAGGAGGCTGGATGTCCGGCTACGTGCTGCGTAATGAGCGCTCTGACACATCGTTCTGAATAGAAATAAAACATTTTAATACTCTCCTCCTACAGTCACAGAGATCGTTGGGGTGGAGTACAGGCGGACGGTCGGAATCTTGTACCAGATGTTCTTCAGCATTGGCAACCTGATCCTGCCTCTGCTCGCCTACTACATCGTGGACTGGCGCTGGCTGCAGGTCGTCATCTCTGCCCCCTACATCCTCTTCCTGTCCTACTACTGGTATGTTCCTGTTGTAACTTCAAGCTGCAGACCTGCTGCTACATGGCTGAATGGTTAACTGCAGCTCAAAGTTCAGTACATGTGAAGAGGTGCTGAGGTCTGAGTTTGTGGTTTTGACCGACAGGTTCATCCCGGAGTCTCCGAGGTGGCTCATCTCTCAGAAGCGTTCCTCTGAAGCTTTTGAGATCACTGAAGCTATGGCCAAAGAGAACAAAAGGGAACTCTGCAAGAACTCAGAGGTAAATCCGACGAATGGGTTCTAAATGGGTGCCGTGGTTAGAAGGGTTTGAATCCAGCTCCGGCCTTTCCAGGTGGAGTTCGCACAGTTTCTCCGGATGCACGTTAGGTTGCTTGGGGACTGTGTGGGGGTGTGTGTGTGACTGGTTGTTGGTCTCTTTGTGTACCATTGACAACCGGGATTAGGTTCTAGCACCAGTATTTATGGCTAACTTCCATGTCATGTGACTCCATAAGCTAAATGTAGACCAACAGTCACCAGCTCCCCTTTAACATCTGCTGAAGTTTGAGTTTCTGTGTTACTGATTTCACATCCTTGGCCTTGTTCCAGACTCTGACTGATGATGAAACCGACTCCACCTCTGCGTCTTTGCTGGACCTGGTCAGAACTCCAAACATGAGAAAACACACGTTCATCCTCATGTTCAACTGGTCAGTAGACCTCATGAATAAACCTGATGGATCAGAGGACTGAGGCTGTGTGTGACTCAGTCCTGGTCTCTGCAGGTTCACCAGTGCTGTGGTGTATCAGGGACTCATCATGCGGGTGGGGATCGCCGGAGGAAACGTCTACATAGACTTCCTCATCTCCGGCCTGGTGGAGTTCCCCGCCGCCTTCCTCATCCTCTTCACCATTGACCGGATCGGCCGCCGCCTCCCGTTCGCCACCGCCAACATCGTCGCCGGAGCCTCCTGCGTTGTTGCTGCCTTCATCCCTGACAGTGAGTTTGGTTCAGAAATAAACCTTCATGGTGTAAACACCGTCTGCTGCTCCTCCTCCTCTCTGTCCCCCCTCAGGTATGTTCTGGTTTAAGACGGTGGTGGCCTGCATCGGTCGACTGGGGATCACCATGGCCTTTGAGATGGTGGCGTTTGTGAACATGGAGCTCTACCCGACCTTTGTCAGGTGAGGATCTGATCGCCTGTGTGCTGAAGGTTTGAGGGTTTTTCTTGACATGAAGCTGAGATGAACCTGTTGGACCACAGGAACCTGGGGGTGTCGGTCTGCTCCACGCTGAGTGCCATCGGAGGCATCGTGTCGCCTTTCCTGCTCTACAGACTGGCCGTCGTCTGGCAGGAGCTGCCGCTCATCATCTTCGGTGGGTTCCTGCTGTTGTTTCTATAGTTTTTAAGGATACATGTCATTTTTTAAACCCTGAAATACACTGCTACCCTGCTAAGCTAGGCTAGTTAGCTTTGTCAAATTAATGTCTTTTGTTAATTTTAGGCTGCATGGTAAAGACAGCAACTGTGTGAGCTAACATGACATGTAGCTGCAAACCTGTTTTTGTCGGTGTGAACTGATGAGCTCTAATCAATTAGTAGGTCTAAGGTTGCAGAAGTAAGCGCTACTATTATTCTAGCTAGGCTAGCTGTTAGCATGCTGTTTTATTGTAGTGTTCTTGTTAATCTCCACGTTGATTCTCGGTGCAGGAGTGGTGGCGGTGGTGGCTGGAGGGTTGGTGCTGCTGCTGCCTGAAACCAGAGGAGCTCCTCTCCCTGACACCATCGATGACGTGGAGTTCCCCGACAGGTGAGAGGTCCAGTTAATGTACGCTCAGTTTATCAGCTGCACCCTCAGGAGCCTGAATCGACAGCTTCTGAGGATGATAATGTTCTGTCTGAAGCCGCAGCACAGACATGTTCATGTATATGAACATAAATATGTTTGTGTTTTTTTTTCTCCACAGGAAACGGAAAAATCAAGCAGAGACTCAACAAATGAAGCTTTTAAAATCAGACGTGACAAACAACAAGGAACCAGCAACCGTATGATTCTCCTTTTACTTAATCAGATCAGAAACAAGGAAGCTGTTTCTACACATGCTCTATAAAGTATGACTTCCACACTTCCTCTGTATTAAGTTGTTTTTCACCTCTTTATGGAAAACGTTACATAAAAAGTCATCATGTCACAGCAGAACTCTCTGGGCCCGTTTTTAATTGGCTTGGATTGTTCTCTCAATCCAGTCAACAAACTTCGAGACTCGAGCGTAGACGCCAGGTTTCATGGCGTTCGCGCATCCCAAACCCCACGATGTGACGCCCTGCAGGATGAACCGGTTCTGGGCATTACACACCAGAGGACCTCCACTGTCACCCTGCAGGTGGAGACAAAAACACACGTTGGGATGGATGGATTCTAACATGCAGCAACAACCAGACAGACGCACGGATGTCATACCTGACAGCTGTCCACTCCCCCCTCGATGTTTCCGGCACACATCTCGTGGTCCTTGACGCGGCCGTTGAGGTAGGATGGACGATTGCAGACCTTGTTCTCGATCACAGGGAACCCAGCTTCCTTAAGGATGCCCGCGCCTTGCGTGCCTTGAGTCTCACCCCATCCAGTAACATAACACTCTGTTCCACTGGGAACTACGTAGTCCTTCTCCGGCAGACAAGCTGGCAGCACTTTCTCGTTTATTAGGGCAGGTCTGGAAAAAAGGAACACACAAACAGTTGATGTTGTTTCATCCATATAGTATAAGTAGGAATGTCCCGCCCAGGTTCTTTGCCGTGTGTGTGTCTGTCAGGCAGAGAGTGTGTGTGAGAGAGAGACAGAGAGTGTCTGTCTCTCTCTCACTGTCTGTCTGTCTCTCTCTCACACTGTCTGTCTGTCTCTCTCACACACTGTCTGTCTGTCTCTCTCTCACAGACAGAGAGACACTGGGTAGACACTGGGAGAGAGAGACAGAGTGTGTGAGAGAGAGAGAGAGAGTGTGTGTCTCACACACTCTCTCTCTCTCTCTCACACACACTGTCTCTCTCTCACACACACTGTCTCTCACACTCTCTGAGAGTGTGTGAGAGAGACAGTGTGTGTGTGAGAGAGACAGTCTCTCTCTCACACACCGTCTCTCTCACACACCGTCTCTCTGCTCACACACCCAGAGAGTGTGTGTGAGAGACAGACAGTGTGTGTGTGTGTGGTGGTGCTGTTGTAGGTGCTGCACCTGTCCAGTTTAAGCAGAGCGATGTCGGCTCCGTTGGGACCCAGCAGCAGCTTCTCCAGTCTCCTCTCCTGCTTTGACGGCTCATTGGCTCTCTCAGTGTGGATACCCAGTACAACCTGATAGTCTGAAGGCCGCTTGGACCTACAGGACACACACACACACACATTACCCAGTGTAACTGTTGGTGCAGGGCTTGGTCTTTAGATGGCGTTCATGCTCTCACCTCTCCAGGCAGTGGGCCGCTGTCAGGACCCACTGAGAGTCGATCAGAGTTCCTCCACAGAAATGGATTCCTGTCCTGGTACACAGACGGACTGCTTAACATCTAAATATAGATGATCACTGTTGGCATAACACTAACACCTACAAGTGTTTTACTCACCTGGTCCTGAGGCTGATTTGCCAGGGCCACGAATGAGGTTTAGACGTGCAGCCGCCGACAATGCGACCGAAACAGCGCTTTGGTTTGGTGACTGGTGTCCCGCATTGCAGTCCAGCTACAAATAAATGCTCACAGTCAGAAATTCTCACATAAACAACGAACGATGAAGAGTTCACAGCCTCATCAGACATAAAAACTGAGGCTTTAACTCCTGCCTGGAGGAGAATGATTTGGTTTGACCTGAGGGTGGCGCCATCTAATGGTGGTTCCACAGACTGCATGTAAAAAGGAAACATTTCTTTCTGTTTTAATCTACCGGCCTTCAAGCATGTTTATTATCGAGTTGGACATTTTATCATGAAGGTCAATGAGGAGCCACCCCAAGTGGCCATTGCAGGAACTGCAGTTTTGATACTTTCATATTGCCAGCTATTCTTCAGTAACCATGGCAACACTAAGACAGAAACGGGTTCACCCGTAGGACAAAACTCCCAGGGACTGACAGTGATGGTGAAACTTAACATTAAACAACCACTCCACAGCACAGGAGAGCCAGACTCAGCTGTTCACCTCCACCTCAAAGAGAAAGGACACTGAGGACAATAATGTCCACATCTTAGACAGGACAGATGGTCTGAAAGAGGAGTCAGGCCTCAGACATCATCTTTCTACCACATACAATGCAGCTTCCATCCATTCCCAGGAAGGTTCACTCCAAGTCACATGCTCACAGAAGGAACATTGGACTGTCCACCTGTAGTCTCATAGTCGTTAGCCACACATCAGACACAGACAGTCAGACCAACACAAGTACTGGACATTTTAACATGGAGGTCTATGGGGACTGACTCACTTTTGGAGACACCCACGAATGACCAGCAGAGGAACTGCAGTTTCTGCTGCCTGAGTAGATATTTGAGGGGTTAAATAGTAACATACCACAGTCAGGGATCTGGCAGTAGTCCCATTTCTTGTTACTGTCGGTAGTGTAGCACCACGGCCCGTTCACGTCGTTATCTGGGTTTCTGCAGCTCTAACAGCAAAAAACAACAGGTTGGTAAATAAGAAGGAAAAAAGTTTCTGTGCCCGACAGACAGACACACACTCACATTTCCCTCCAGACCCTTGTCGGGGTGAGTTTGTGGGGTGAAGCTGTTGTGTTGGTGAGGAGTCTGAGCGCTCCACGCCTGGCAGGTCACACCAAGTATTGTGATAGAAGTTGGCCCTCGGTATGATTCTCCGTTTCCATCCTTACAGTCTGAAACGGTCATAGAGAAAAGACAGGGTAAGACATGCAGACGGAATGTGACGCACACTGTAAGGACAGACGTTCACCTGTCTCTGTGGGGGTCTGGGCGCTGGTGGGGGGCTGAACTCTAGGAGGAATGGGGACTGGTGCGGGATTGGACATGGTGCATTTCTCCAGGTTACAGTACTCCCAGCGCACTTTGGGGTCCATGGTGTAACACCAGGGTGCTCGGTCCCCATCAGGGTTCCTGCATAGATTCCTCCGAAGGTCCCTGCAGAGAAAGCAGACCAGGATCCTCAGGACTGAATCTCAACAGGAGAGGGACAACTGATCTGTGTTGGCTTGTTTCTGTGAACCCTCAGTTGGACTATATCACTAATATGTATTAACACATAAGAAGTTATTGGTTCCTGCAGAGAGGCGTGGGCCATCGATATATAATTGTGGGGACTTAAAGTCCTGCCAGGTGAGTCCCTAAAATGAGCCGTCTTAAGGCAGACATTTGAGGGAAACACTGATGGACTCTTCTGGAAGCTCTGAACTCTGCTGTGAATGAACTGTTGTGTGATGCTCACGCTGTGGGGAGGTTCTCTGGAGTTTTGTTATGGCTGTGTGGAGTCATGGAGCTCCAGAACTGACATTTTTTTCCACTGATGGTCTCCGACGTTATACCCCGATAACTGGCGCCGTTCCCCTCATAGCAGTCCTCCCCATCGGGGGGGATCACCGCGTCGTCTGCAGCAGGAGACCAGATAAATGGAGAGAAGCAGCTTCATACATAACAGGAGGCGGGCGGTAGGAAGGCGGCTGTGTTTACATACCTGGTGCCGGTGCGTCCCCACAGCGCGGCACGTTGCAGTACTCCCAGCGGGTGTTGGGGTCCGTTGTGTAACACCAGGGCCTCCTCTCGTTGTCGGGGTTACGGCAGTAGTTACCGTCCAGCCCTCTGACAAAGCACAGCACAGGCAAACCATTAAGACTCAGTCAGCAGTCATGATGGAGACCACAGTTCAGGTGTGGTGTGGCTGTGGAGCTCTTACTTGCAGGGGTAGTTATCAGGGGAGCGGTTGTGTTTATGCGGCGTCTGAGCCGACCAGCTCTGGCACGTTTTTCCAGACTCGGTCACAGCAATGGTTCCTCTGTACGACGCACCTTCACCAGAGGTGCAAGTCAGCTCTGGGATGATGGTGGGAGGTGGAGATGCTGAAGACAGAAGGTGAGACATGGGGACATGAGGGTATTCATATAGGGAGACTATAAAGATAACCTGAAACCTGAGGACTTACTGCAGCGGGGTATGGCGCAGAAGTCCCAGCGTTTGGATGGGCTGGTGGTGAAGCACCATGGTCGGGGATCTCCATCAGGGTTCCTGCAGTAGTTCTCCTCGAGGTACTTCTCTGGAAGTCTGTGGACGGCAGACACACAAGAGTTCACTGACCCAGAAAACGTCCTCCTCTTTTATTCCGAGGGCACTGCTGATCTTACGCGCTGGGGTTGTAGCCGTGGTTGTGAGGCGTTTGGGAGTCCCAGGCCTGGCAGGTGAAGCCGTTTTCTGTGGTGGAGATCTTTCCTCTGTAGTCCTCACCGCTGCAGTGAATACACTCCTCTGTACAGGGACAGCCAAGGACACATCGGTCTAGCCTCATGTTGTACTGGTGCCGATCATGGTTACAGTCACATTACAAGCTACATTGTTCAATGCAGATTTTTTTATGTGGTTTAGATTTCCCGGTCTTGATGGTTTACCTTCATGTTGCACAGCCACAAATCAGATATGTATCTAAATTTACAGCCACGTCCTGAGAGTCTGATTCTAGAAGTTCATAATTGGAGCTTTATAATCACACAGACCCATAAAAAGATCAGATCTGAATTGCTCCTTCATCCTCTCTGTCCTGACTCCCTCTTCCCTCTCTCTCCTTCATCCTCTCTGTCCTGTCTCCCTCTTCTTCTCCTCCTCTACCCGGCCGACTCTCCTTATCAGCCAGGTCCTGCTCAAGGTTTCTTCCTGTTAAAGGGAGTTTTTCATGACACTGTTGCTCTTGAGGGGGTTCAGGCTCTGGGTCTCTGTGAAGAGCTTTGAGGCAATTCTGTGCGCTACATAAATAAAACTGAATTGAATTGAGTAGCAACTCTACCCTGAACCTCTCCGTGCTCACCTAATTCTGAAGAGGAAGCCCAGCCATCCTGTGGAGGAATCTAATTTCCAGCACTTGTATTTGCGGTCATTCCCCAGATGTCACTACCACAGGTGGGGACAACGACCCACTGGTTAATTAAAGAGCTTTCAAGGCCAGCTTCATCCCCCAGTCCCTTTGATCCGTCAAAACTGTCTAAACATATGTTGGACCCTCTAATAAGATGGCAGCATCAGTATAAACACACAAATGAATGTTACCAGAGCAGCTGGGTACCATGCAGTGCTCCCAGCGGGTGTTGGGGTCAGTGGTGTAACACCAGGGTCCCCCGCTGTCCCCATCAGGGTTTCTGCAGAAGTTGGACTCCAGGTCTGCTAGAGGGTGAGTCTGCGGCGTGATGCTGCAGCAGACAGAAAAAAAAGACATTAATGAGTGCAGGAACTCACACTCAGCATGAAATGAAATGAAACATGGATGCATACTTTGGCCTGTGTGGGTATTTGGCTTCCCATCGCTGACACAGTTTCCCTGATTTTGTTCTGGTCTTTGTTCCTCTGTAATCTGTTCCGTCTCTATTGACACACTCCAGGAGATATTCTAGACAGGACATCAACAAAAATCTATAAAATCGCTGATCTGAGCCCACGTATATCCAGTTTTATCCCTGGACCTGGAGTCTGATTAGCTTGCAGTCCAGCTCTGTGTTTGTTCTTTGTGGTCCAAACATCAGTGATTGTACAACAGAAGTTGAACATTAACCACAGCATAACAAAAACAAGCAAACATGGAGTGAAGTGGAGCAGAAGCAGACAAACATCAATCTGTACTCACCACTTTTTTCGTATAAAGCTGTGCTGCTTCTGCGCAGGACAGTCTCAGTTTTAGAGTTAGCTGCTGCCGTCCAGCACTCCTGGTCCTTCTCGATGAACATGAAAGCTCTGTGAAAAGCAGGCATCAGGAATTTATGTCCAGATTTGTAAAAAAAACAATTAAGTGAAGACGTAAAGGTTGACCTCACCTGCAGGTGAAGGACGTCTCAGTGTTACATTTGGTGGCACAATCGGTCACTGCGCTGACTGAGTACTGTCGTTTTTGCAGCGAGAGGATCCACGCCCCCTCAGTTTTGGAGTAGCCGTCCACCTCAGTACCACCAACTGGCATCAGAGACAAATACACCAACAAGTTTATGAACAAGGAAAACAGCCGAGCATGTTATCACATAAACAACAATCACAACACAGAATACACCAAAACTGGAGTTCCTCTAATGGCCACTAGAGGCTGGTGCCAAAAGTGAGTCGATCCTTGCAGACCTCCATGTTAAAATGTCCAAGTTCAAAGCAGAAATAAACACGTTTACAGAGGATAAAATATCAGATGTTACAATAAAAAATGGATGATGAACAAGAAATAGATGTGTCAGTGCTGATGTGACAGCGTGCCAGGTAGAGCGTCTGCAGTTGAACTGTCCACTCACAACAACAACAACAACACAATCACAAGAAAACACTCCACGCTTCAGTCCATTGATTGAATCAACACCACAGGTTTTCTCAAAGTGTCTGTGTGAAGGGGGATCAGCCTGCCGGGGGTGGACTTTGAATGATGTGTCACTGAAACCACACAACACAATTCAAACACACACAAAAAAAATCAAGATCGAGTCAGCTTTTGTGATTTTTGTTTCGTTTGCCTGTCAAACAATTTGACTGTGTGAGAAATAAGAGATTTTTATTATCTTAACATGAGAAGCTGGACTCAAACAGAGTCTTGTTTATAATGTAAAGATGCACATTTGTAGTAAGTAATTAGCATCATCTGCATTTAACCAATGTGTCAGACTTTACTTTCAGTGTTCATGCTAAGCTAACCACCTCTTAGCTGTGGCTTTACACATGTCAGCAGTGTTTAAGTTAACTGCTTGATTGGACCTAAAAGGAACTTTTCATCCACAGTACTGTAGGACCTAAGATTGAACCCTGTGGGACACCACAGCTGGAGACAAAGAGAAGATAAATACATATTCTGAGCATTTGTTTTTCTGATTTCTGTCCAATTCTGGCAAATCATAAATTTTTAACAAATCTTTTATCATAAAGTTATTTTATAGTCGCATTAACCTCAGCTGTCATGTATCACATGTTTGTGTGATTGAAGTCCAGACTCCATGTTTGTTCAAAGACATATTTTCAGTTTTCAGTCTTTCAGGCACCTTAATGAGATTTTTTTCTGATATGTGGGTGAAGTAATTACCTGAATTATATCGGCTCTTTTCACATCTTAAAAACATGCCAACCTTTTTTTCCAATACATCCAGGTTTGACTTCAGAGTAACACACTGACGAAACGTGCTAACATCTGTCTGTTATTTCTGCTGTAGTGTCTAATGACGGCTCTGTTTTGGATCATTATTAGTTAAAGAAATGTGGCAGCATCTTACCAGTGCAGATAAAAGCTCCGAGGAGGAAAGCTGCTGTGTACAGGTCCATGGCGGGGCCCTGGTCCTAGCAGCTCACAGTGTTCTAACTGACAGAGGTAGCTCCTGTTATTGGGCTCTTCTCAGAGTATCAGGACAACAAGCAGGACGGCTCAATTGTTAGTCAATCATTGGCCCGACAAGGACGACACAAGAGCAACAGGTCAAAATCCTCCTTTCAGGGAGAGGAATCAGCCGCATCCTTTCAGACCTGTCACTGAATGTTTCATACTGTAACACACCAGTTTAACCCTCGCCTGTGGCACAGCAGAGCGGCAGCACCTCTGTCTGTGTCCGCAGGCTTATTTACACCTTCCACACAAGAGCTAACGCCTCCTGAGCTTCCACCTCTTCAACGATCATGCGACCTTCTCTGATCAACAAATTAATCTTCAAAAAGTCCAGATGTCGTGTTTAACAAGTCATTATGGGAGGGTTGGGGGTCTAAGGTTAACATTTCATTTATAACATTTGAGTATTAGTAGTTAAAAAACACAGACCTGATGTTCAGTCTGAGGGTAAATACTATGTGATCAATAGCTCTACAGTTAATCTTCAGCTAGCAGGGATCAATGCCCTCCATTGCAACACATGATTACAAAATAACCTGCCTTAGACCGATCAGTGCCTGACAGGAGCCGGCAGTGTTCAGAGCTCAGAGGGCCACACAAAAAGGCTTCACTGTAGATGTCATGTGTTCAGTGGTACCAATAAAGCGGTGGTAGTTCCACCAGAGTGTGTGCAGCGGGCTACAGGACCTACGATCAATAACACAGCACTTCAGAGAGGAACCAAAATAGACGTGCATCAAATATAGAGCCTGATTATCCGACGTTTACCATATGTAAGAATCAGTTCAGAGCGTTTTGCTGCTTCGGGCGGGGGAGGAGCTCTCGGTCGCTCATTGAGGACAGTAACTGCACAACGATTGAAGTCACTACAGATTTGTCCCTAGTTGCTTTTGGGAAGTCGCCAGATTTAGTGAGAGAGTCACCAAGATGGGAACTCTCGCCTCTGTGCCAGTGAGAAATAAATGCCTCCTTGCATGACGTGCCTGTCCTGAACCCAATAAAACCCACGCCTGGAACTGAGATACGTGAACCAAACGATTTGATTTTTTTGGTCCCATGCCCAGTAAATACATCACAGTGGGCATAAATAGGAACAGGCTTTATCCATATTATGCACTGATTTTTGAATGTTTCTAGTTACTTTTGAGCAACAAGCGACATCTTTTAGTATTCCTCATTTAGACGTACATTTTTAAATAAATTAAAGGTCTCAAAATGAGATTTAAAGCTGTTGTTACAGTGCTGCTGTCTGAGGTCAGGTAGGGGTTTCCACAGCTAAGGGGCCCGGAACAGCCCCCTCAGTGACAGGTCTTCTCTAAATACGGCCCTGCTGGAGGATCTCAGGCAACAGTTCTCTGGGAGTCAGTAAGTCACATGAGTGGGTCGGGACCAGGTCGATCATTCAGGGCTTTAAAAACAAACAGTAAAATCTATTAAATCAACTCTAAAACATAAGATTTATCTGAGATTCATGTAGAGGATTCTGCCCCCTCTCTGGATGTGGATTATAACTAGACCGACTTTGTTATTAACTGTAAGGTTGTTTCAGGTTCTTTACATGTTATTCTCTTCAACAATGAACCCACCGCTCTGTGTAACACCCATTAACGGCCTGTAGAGGGGGCTATCGTTCACTAACCTTGAGGGATTTTACCCCTAAAACAAACCCCTTCAGCTCCCCTTGCTTCACCTGAGCTGAGAGTAACCACAAAGGACGCCTCATTGTCGCAGCCTGTGAAAAGAAAGCGAGGACAAACGGATGAAGTCGACAAGGTGGTGTCAAGGATGGAGGAAAAAAAAAAAACATGAAGTTATTGATGATAATTACAATAAACTGTTCAGAGTTAGTGGATGATTTGCGTTCAAAAGGCCTCAGCGCTGAATGGCAGCACACAGCATGATACAATTAGAGTGATCCTGATGGGGCAGGCGGGTCAAAGGGCTCAGGAGTGCCACTACAACTTTCAATGTTACCATTGTGCAGGAGGAATCTCGTTCAGTTCGTCCTTAAGCCTTCTTCAAAGGTCAGGCACTAACAATCCACTGAAAACAGGAAGGATGGTTTGATTGAAAACACACGGAGACGCAGAGCAGTGTGTGGATGAGTGACGGAGCTCCACATCGGGCTGAATCCTTCAGAGCTTTGTTGTGGCGGACCTTGATGGGAAATAACATGATGAAAGTGTAAAACCCCTGTAAGCAGTTTATAAGAGCTTCGAGGCTCTCACTGATACATACAGTGAGAAATGAGCTGTTATTCTCATTAACATATAATCTGTGCTAATCCTTCAGATTTACACATCACAACTTTGAGTGTAATTGTGTAGCTGTCATCGTTTTATATTTACAGGATATGCTACATACAAACAGCAGGTCACACACAGACTGTGGATGGACCACTAACGGGGTCAGCCTCAGGTTTCTGAAGAGGTCCTTATGGGACGCTCAAACAGTCGCCATGTTGCGAACACATCCAGCTACGCCACAAACACACACACACCAGCTGGAGACCGACATGACAAAGAACACCTTGACCAAATTCAGAGAGTCTTTGGTGAAATTCAGCCAGTTTACACTGTAGACCTGCTGCTTTAACCTCCCCTGAATTTCACCAAACAATTCAGCATCTGCACGGCTTACAAATCCAGTGGTTCCCCTACCATTATAATAGGGGGACGGACAGAAGGACGGGGGACTCTACACCTCACGAAGGCCGAGAACCTAACCCTAGCTCTGACGGAGCTCTAGCAGTTTGTTTTTTTAAAATCACTGTCCATATATTTTCGGACGGTTCAGAATTTAACATCTATCTGGACTCATCTAGAATTATCTTGAAGACCAAAACTTGATCTCCATCACAGGAAATATCACAGGTGTAAAATAATCACATAGGTTACATTTCCAACCAAACTGGTCACACTCTTGAGCCCTGCCCCCTAGAGTTAGATAAGTAAACTGACTTCTGTGTGAGTGCATGCATTGTGTTGGTCTGGCAGCGCGACCTACTCCACAAGAAGAACTTTCTTCTTACTCACAAGAACAAGAACAAAGTTCTCTGTTCTCATGGAGTATGGAACAGCCTCAACTCAGCACAACCAGTCTGTGTGTGTGTAAATTAGATGCAAGCTGTAGACCTGCTCTATAGGAAAGGTAACCGACTGTTGTTATAATCTGGTTAAAATTATGAAATTAAAATAAAATAAAATTTGAGCTGGGGTCTGAACTCATATAGAAAAAAATTAAATTAAATATTTAATATTCAAAAACAACATGAAGCTCCATACCTGATATACAACAAGGTGGCAGACGTACGGTGAGTAGGCGCCTCCCACCATGTTCAGCTCCTGATAAACACAGCAGATGTTAGCGGCAGTTTACATCAACACCACGTTTAAGTATAACAAGACACACGCCAGACTCAGCAGGACTCTCACAAAACGTCTCATAAAACAACATAAAACAGTTTAAACCCACAAACGTGCCAGTAGAAACTCACTTTCCTGGTGTCTGGCTCTGTGCTCCCATCCTCAAACCCTGACAGAAGGCTTTACATCTGAGGGACACGGGACTACTGATCAGTCGTCTGAAAAATGTGTCGTTACATTTAATATCCTCCGTTTGATAGCTGTGAAATGAATTTGTTTCTGAACACGAGCAGAGACACAGAGAAGAACTCACAGGAGTGAACAAGACACTCCGGCACAAAGGAGGAGGCGAGGGTGACATGACACAGGTGAACACAATCAGGGCGGGGCAGGCGATCACACAGGGCGGGAACACAACAGGAAGTAAAACACAGACTATCAAAATAAAACACGGGGTTAATCAAAACAAAAACAGAGAAAACAAAGAGCTCAGCATCGTGACACCTTCTTGGAACGGCCAGAAAATATGTTGTAAATAATAAAGTTAATGAAGTATTTTTTACGATGATCCACCTGAGGAGGTCCATGAGGACTGCTGGAGCCAGCCTCAAGTGGCCATAGAAGGTACTGCAGTTCTTAAATCGGCTTCATTGCTGAGCCCTGGATGCTGGTGTTGGTTTGTTTTCTGTGGGTTTGGGACTCTGGATGATTCTTAAGAACTCAGGCAGCCATCTTGTTTGTGGGTTTTGATTTTGCACAGAGAAGCTCTATTAACAGACGCTGTGAGCGATAAAAGACAGAGAGGGCAACAAAGGGGCAGAGTGAAAGGAGAGGGCCGCCACAGTCTGAGTAATTAATGGGCTTAAATCTGCCGTATCTGTGAATCCACTGCTGGAGCCTGTGGCCCGTCCTTGGCCCACCTGTCTGAAAGGGTCTGCTGAATTTATTCATAATGGCCTTTAAACTTAGATCAGACCGTTTCACTGAATCAGATGGACTGTTAATGGGCTCTTCAGTTTATTAAACAACATTTCAAGTTATGATTTAATCTCAGGCATAAGGAGAAATAATCATCCTGTTTCCTGGAGGAAGCTCCTTCATGTCTCATTGTTTCACTGAGAGACAGAGTGCACGGGGCTTTGTGATCCGCTGCTGCAAGTTGAAGGTCAGTCTTCTCCCATTAAGAGCAAGCACAACAATACTTCACACAGGAGATGGAGAGAGAGGGAGAGGTGTGGGCTCTGTCCAAGGTTCGCTGCTCAATCAATATCCCACTGTGAGGGCCCGCTTTAGAAAATGTCCATTTGCTTTAAAAAAAAAAAATCTACAACAAGCAAAGGATTAAAGGCTTTTTAGGAGATGTGACCAGTTGTATCATTTCTGTAGCACTGAATTATTGAAACAAGTGTTTTGTGTAAGTCTGGTTTAGTTTTATTCTTTAAAACATTTAAAGTAATGTAGCCCTCCTTTTGTGTAGATGGGCTACAAGCTGTTGCATCTACTTCGTCTTTTCTTTAATAACTCCACACAAGGTGTACACAGTAACAACAACAACCAGCGCTTGGCGCTCTCCTCACTCTCTCTGTCCTTCAACTAAACGTTCCCCCGTCCAACAACAACCAAGGAGGAACCAATATTCAAGAACCTAACCCCACATTCAAAAATCTGGCAAATAATAAAGAAATAAAAATATTAATGAAAAACCAAAAATACAAATAATGTCAATAATATAACATTACAGAAATAATGGCTTCAAATCACATATTCAAATAATAAAACTAAACATAAACAAGACAATACAAAACACTGTTACAGTACCATGAGCTGTGTTCTTACAGTTTAAAGGTTCCAGACCTCTGTGTAACGCACTATGGGGCTGGGGGGGGCCTGACTGCGGCCATAGATGTAATAAAGCAACAAAAGAAGGTTCGGCTATGGAGCCTGAGTGTGTGAATAAGACACCAAACAAAAGAATAGAGCTCAAATAAATATATTATTATTATGTAATAAGCAGATATGCAATAGGACAGTAATAGCAAGTTATGAATTACAATAAAGGTATATATCACTACATAATATATATATATATATATATATATATATATCACTACGTAATATATATATATATATATATTACGTAGTGAATAAATCATAATAAATAAACAATACTATTGGTCCTACAGCATATAACACTCAGGTTATCTTAATGATAACTTTTATACATAAATCAATCATTCAAGTTTCAAGTAACGGGTAAAGTTACAGGTCAAGTTAATGATAAAGTGCATTTTATAATAAATCAAATTAAATTAGCAATAAGCTAATCACAGTTTCAAATAACATTTAAATGTTTAAGCAATGTCGATGGGTCAATTCAGAAGTTCCATAGGCCGGTTTGGCTTTAACCAGAAAAGTAACAAAAACAATGCAAAACGAACAAAACAACCAATAATAAACTATTCAGTCAACACTTTAACACTCTGCCTAACGTTCGGCCATAAAAGTAACAAAAATATCACGGTCTATTAAAATAAAAGACCGGTATTAACAGCATTAGCTACGCTAGCTTAGCCATTAGCCTAGCGGTTAGCCTATAGGCTTTTAAAATGGGCGACCGCGGCACCGCATGCGATGATAAAACAAAGTTCGTAGTTGCAATAAATGACGCACCGCTAAGTGGATATTTACGGAAATGATGTAGATTCAATCGGCGGAGTTTGTTTGGGTCATGAAGCAGTTTAATCGTTAATTTTTGCCAGAATGCTAACCGGAGCACGCCAACCACAGGGACAGCAGCAGCCATGGCGCAAGAGGAAACGCGGGGTTGTGCCCCCGGAAGTTAAAGGGAACACACCCCGCCACAATAAAGCGGTGACAGGAAGTGAGATGCTAACACTTGTAGCCGCATAGCAAACTCCACCTACACTCCACAGGTGTGTGTTATCGAGCTAACATCCTCGACACCAACCTGACATGTGATAAAATAATCATCTTCACACCTCGGCCACATTTTTCAACACTCAACAAGCTTCTTGCTGCTTCGTGCTGCTCAGTGGGTGTAACTACTAACCAAGCTAAGCGTAGCCAGCTAGCTGTAAGTTAGCCGCGCTCCCGTTACTTAGTGCTATCGACTTCATAAATGTTAGCTTCAGTAAACAGGTCTTTTGTATAGAGCAAGCTAGCACATTGATGTTTTTACAATATCCTGGAAGTTTGAATAAATGTTGTTATGCAGTGTTTTATTACATTATAGAAGTTTAGAAGCTAGCATGCTAGCAAGCTCGGTGATGCAGCACGCAACCCTCTTTGCACAAATTAATGTTTTTTTTTAATTTAATTTCAAATTCTTACATAATTGAACATTAATTAGTTCCTACAGTTTAATTTTTTAAGGAGGATTTAATGTTACTTTAAGCCTGAATATATTTTATTGACAGAATTGGTTTAAATTCGAAAACTTAGCATCTGTCTTAGCTGCTACATTTAAGCTAGCTGGCCTTTCGCAACATGGAGCGCTGGGTTTACAGAGCGCAAGAGCCCGATAACGTCTATCAATCAATATCCGACTATGAAGTTTAAACAGTAAACCAATAAATTGCTAATTTTAGCTTCTGACTTAGCATGCGGACAGTAGACTGGTGTCTGCAGGGGCTCTCTAGATGGCGCTAAACCACACAACATACACAACATACAGGAAACAGTGGATTTATTAACAGCCATCCGATGCCACTGAAATAATAAAAAATAATATTAATTATTAATAAATCCTCTTCTGGCCAGTCCACAAACAAGAATTCCTTTCTGGCTGCATAATCATTCATTTTCCTCCTAACCAAAAACCCATCAAGCCTCAGGAAGGTATCATGGTCATTTGGTATTATGGACATGAAAAAGCTCTTTGAAAGTATCAACTCTTTGTGTTTTCTTTTTTTTCAATTATAACCTCGTGGGACAGAAGGTCCTGGCAGATGGACGCAGAGTGATGGAACATTAACGACAACAAAAAAAGATTGTTCCTTAAATTGAGCGCATTTTTCCTTTGATTAAAGCGCCGCTTAAGTGACTCGCCCTTGACTGGAACATTGTGGAGCTCTGTGCTTTTGAAGGATGTGTGATTAAACACCGCGCGCCTCTGAAACCACACACAGTGCAGGTATTTCTCCTCCTCTGTGTGCGGCTGCAGGGCTTTTTTACAACTGTTGCACATGGACGTGAAAAATAGAGTGAAAGCGCGCCTTCGACCCTCAGCATCACGCACATGCTTCACGCCTTCAGCACTTTTTGTATGCCGGATAAAAAAGAAAGGAGAAGAAGAAGAAGAAGAAGAAATGTGTGGATAAAAATGCTAAACAGGTTAGCGTCATTGTGTCAGAGCCTTGTTATTATCAGGGAGGAGAGGCAGCGCGCCGCCCTCTTGACTGAAAGGGAAAATATTTCCTCCTTTGGGTGAGTGCTTGTTATAGAAACCTTTTTGTCCACGTTGGAGGCTTCAGGCCGGAAAAATCAAACCTTCCTATTCACAGGCTGCACATAAAACAGACTGTTGACGGCCTTTACTTAACTTTACTTCATTCTGATGAAGAACTTCTCCATCAGCACCGCCATGGCGGCCTCAGTGTCACAGTTATATCCACGCCTTGTGTTGTTTCAGTAACACAACACAATGCATCCCCATGTAGACAAATTTGCTGCACAAATATGCACACACACACACACACACAGAGTCCAGTGTGCTGGGCCCAGCTGTCTCCGGCTCTGCCATTACTGTAAGAGAACACCCCGGCCGGCGCTGTAACCCGCTCTATCAATCTCCCTCTGTGTGACAGAAGCTATGCCCACCTGTTCTCCCACAGTCCGCACGCAGACACTCGCAGGCCGCGGCTCAACATGCGACTTCAGGACTCAGGTTCAGTCTGCTGTCAGAGTGCACTGAGCGCCGGAACAATGGGCCCAAAGACCCGGAAACGCACCAGGTTCAGGGCTTTAAGCATGTAAAGTTTCTACACTATATAGACACAAGTATGTGGACAGGATCTTCATTTAAATCCTCTGAAGTTCCAGGACATTGTCCACTGGTTTGTCCATAAAATGACAGATTACACTGATTGATTAATCTTGGATTATTTAATGATGCAAACAACCATGACGCAGACTGCAGCGTTAGGTTTTCCACCTTAAAACTGACCAGCTGAAGCCAGTGTCCATTTACTTTTGGCCACATGGTGATTCTTTTAGTGCGTCTTCCTCTCAGCAGCTGCAGTAGAACACATGGATCTGGACCTTGGTCTTACATCCTGCTCAGAGACCGACACCGTGTTTGCAGCAGAGCTGATAAAGCTGCTGCTGCTGGGTGTATTTGCAGCACCTCAGACTGCCGCAGCGTTTTAAACAGAGGGGATCAGGTTTCCTCACGCTGCCTCCGTTTGTTTTCTCAGACCTGCTTCGGTCCTGCAGGCCGAGGAATGCTGAGCTGCTCCAACAGCTCCAACAAGACCAAACTGTCACTGGCGTTCATTTCATCAGATTATTATTTATTACAGCCTGCTGTCACGTTCAGAGGGCGACACAGAGCCTTCAGTGAAAGAGTTAACACACCACAGTTGGGTCTCTTAGGTCCCCGTTCACACTGGAGAAAGTTAATCCTGCTAGAGTAGTAGTAGCAGCGTATGTGCATGTGTCGTGCGTTTTTTTTTTTTGTCCCGTGTCGCTCGTTTTTTTCGGTTCTAAAAGCAGTTTATTCCTTTGTAGCCCTGTGGAAAATAAACTCGGGGCAAAGCTGTCGTAGTTGGACGGTTGTTTACATCTGGCTTTTGTACGCAACCCCGACACTGTCCCCGTGAACCCAGATCCACCTCCATGTGGTGATATATATGCAGGATATATGCAGATATGGCCCGAATCCCGCTCTAGCCGGATTGATTTCCCCAGTGTGAACAGGGTCTAACAGATCAATACTGATCGGGCCTAATGGGTCCTAATGGGTCCTACTGTCTCTCCTCTTGTATCCATCCTGACATGTTATCTGGGCCCTGTCGTAAAGTCACATGGTCATGTGATATGATGTCCCTTCATGTGGCCCCTCGATCCCACAACATGCTGTGTTATTGCCATATATCTTATAGGGCCCTCAATAAAGTAACCTGTCATATACCGTATCACATGTCTTAATAGGACCCAAATCATATACTGTGGGGAATGTTATTAACCCCTGGTTGTCTTGGGGGGGGGGGCAGTTGAACAGGCAGCGCTCCACTCTGGATTGGACATCAGGAAGACTCCTATCACATCACACTATTACCAATTTAAATTTCAAGGTTTGAAATCTAAAAGTGCAGCCAAAAATCTCCACAGGTGTGATTTCTGAAAAGATTAACGCTCCTTAAATCCAGACCTCCTCTGCAGGTGCTGGGATTTGAACCGGTGATCTAACCTTCAGGCTACTGCTGCCCCATCAGAGAGAAAATACTTCAGACAAAAGAGCCAAATCCTTTTAAACTCCTGCTTTTACTGAACTTCTTTTCTTTTCAGCACAGCCATAGATCACCTGTCCAACCAGATTCACTCGTCTTCACACCTCACCAATCACTCTTCATCCCCTCCCTCCTCCTCTCTACCTGTTTGGTCCTCAGCTCCATTAAGAACACACACACACACACACACACACACACACACACACACACACACACACACCCTGAGGTGCTTGCTAATGCTTGTGGGATTCAGGCAGGAAATGGTCTGGAGGTTTAAAGAGGAAGGGGGTCCTCTCAGGTTACCTGTCCAGGTAAGTCTGTTTGTTCAGCGGTACCTCCCAGCAGTCCGGAGGTCAGAGCGGAGAACCAGAGCGCTCTCTGTAAAGTGCGTGAGGCTCTGTTGACATTTGAAAGGGGTGATACCTAATCCGACTATTGTGGGAGACCCTACACATCTCCTCACACACACACACACATTCCTAAGAGCAACAGTTTGTCTTCCATCCCTCAGAAAATGTCCTGGCAGGCGCGGGACACCAGGCGTCTGTCCTCTTACAGATAAAATTATAGCCACCGATGGGCTTCATCTATCGTCCCAGATAAGACTCGTCAATGTGATGTTGGCAGAGGTTCAGGTGCAGCAGAGGCCGAGCTTTCACTGCCTCTGAGAAATATACAGACAGCTGAGCCGGGAGACGGCCGGCCGGCTGCTTCTCAGGACCAAATGGAAAGACTAAGGACGAAACTCTGTGCTGTGTAACAGTCACTGAGGATTAACCCATCATGGTCACAGCTGTAACTCTCCACAGGCTACTTGTTGTGTTGTGTAGAGGCTAACTAGCTGATGTGTTGCCTGTGTAGCACTGTGACTTTGTGAGGCTGGATGGTAACACAGATAAGTGTGTAAGTGATGTGATTGTCTCAGGGCTGCTCCGTCACAAGCTCCTCACTACAACCCCGTTCACAATGGGGACATCAATCCGGTTAGAGCGGGATTCAGGTCGTATCTGGATATATCTGGATTGATTTCAATCACCTCTCGGAGGTGGATCTAGCCGGATTGGCTTACATCTGGCTCAGGTCTGAATGCAAATCCTGCTAGCATTGTGATACTTCCCGTTCACGGGGACAGTGTCCAGGTCACATACAAAAGCCGTATGTAAACAACGGCAGCTTTGCCCCGAGTTTATTTTCCACAGGGCTATGAACCGAAAAAAAAACATGTGTCACGGTGCAAAAAAAAACAAAAAAAACATGCGTACATGTGGTCCTACCGCAGCCTGAAAGGACTCTGTATATTACGAGGTGCCACCTAGTGGTTTGGAGGACAAAAAACAAACCAGGTTAAGCTGGATTGAGCACGGACACGCATGTGTGAGTTGAAAACAGGTCTGAACGTATCCAGTTTAAAGGTGATCTGGATTCCTTTGTGTGTCTGTCCACACGGTTACAGTTTCCACTTCTCCTCTGGTTGAAATGGATGGAGGTGAACAAGCTTCCACAGAAGTGGTGTGAGTGTGTGTGGAGCAGCAGGGTTTGTTTTACCCCACAGCTGACAGCTCTGGCAGCCTCCGCCTGGATAACAAGAACCACAGCTGTGTTTCCACCCAGCTCGGACCTCCACTCAGACTGACAACACGTTCCAAGGGTTCGTGACGAGCAGATCGAGCAGTTTGATGATGTTTTAATGCGGCCTGTCGCTGCGTTTGTTGATGCACGTACCGGCGCTGACTCTGTGAGGCTGAGTGATACAGACGTTTGGTTAGTTTGTCTCCAGTATGTGTTCAATAAAAACATGTGAAATGCCAGAGTTTGAATGACGTGTTGGACGAAAGCTCAACATTAAAAGCCACGTTTGTAAAATAACACACAGCAATTTGTGTCGATGAAAATGCCATAAGCATATGTGGTGGGAGAAGAAGCGAGCAGCAGCCAGGAAGTGGGTGTGGCCTGAGTTAAGGCCTGTGGAAACTGCTCGTCCTCACAAAAGACGCCACGTTTGGTTTATTATACACTAGATACTACATTTATGCTAACTGAATGCATGGAGGCATTAGCCAACATCATCCCATCAAACGTCCAACTAAGCAGGTAGGGTGGAGGTACATGCAACATGGCAGACCTTTGTTTACCAGTCCCCCTGACACAGTGAGCTGGTGCACTTTCGTCCTCCATATTTTCAATTTGATCACATGACTTTCTGACGTCTGTGGAATCACCACGAAGACCGACCGACCGACCGACTGACCGACTGACTGACTGACCGACCGACTGACCGACTGACTGACCGACTGACTGACTGACTGACCGACTGACTGACTGACTGACCGACCGACTGACTGAACTACTGACTGACTGACTGAACGACTGACTGACTGACTGACTGAACGACTGATTGACCGACTGACTGACTGAACAACTGACCGACTGACTGACTGACTGACTGACTGAACGACTGACCGACTGACTGACTGACTGACTGACTGACTGACTGACTGACTGAACGACTGATTGACCGACTGACTGACCGACCGACTGACTGACTGAACGACCGACAGACCGACTGACTGACCGACTGACTGACTGACTGAACGAATGACTGATTGACCGACTGACTGACTGACCGACCGACTGACCGACTGACTGACTGACTGAACGACTGACTGACTGACCGACCGACCGACTGACCGACTGACCGACTGACTGACTGACCGACCGACTGACTGATTGACCGACTGACTGACTGACCGACTGACTGACCGACTGACTGACTGAACGACTGACTGACCGACCGACTGACTGACTGACCGACTGACTGAACAACTGACCGACTGACTGACCGACTGACTGACTGAACGACTGACCGACTGACTGACTGACTGACTGACTGACTGACTGACTGACTGACCGACTGACTGACTGACTGAACGACTGATTGACCGACTGACTGACTGACCGAATGACTGACTGACTGAACGACTGACCGACTGACTGACTGACTGACTGACTGACTGACTGACTGACCGACTGACTGACTGACTGAACGACTGATTGACCGACTGACTGACTGACCGAATGACTGACTGACTGAACGACTGACTGATTGACTGACTGACTGACCGACTGACTGACTGACTGATTGACTGAACGACTGACTGATTGACCGACTGACTGACTGACTGACTGACCGACTGACTGAACGACTGACTGATTGACCGACTGACTGACTGACTGACTGAACGACTGACTGACTGACCGACCGACCGACTGACTGACTGACCGACTGACTGAACAACTGACCGACTGACTGACCGACTGACTGAACGACTGACTGACCGACTGACTGAACGACTGACTGACTGACTGACCGACTGACTGAACAACTGACCGACTGACTGACCGACTGACTGACTGAACGACTGACCGACTGACTGACTGACTGACTGACTGACTGACTGACCGACTGACTGACTGACTGAACGACTGATTGACCGACTGACTGACTGACCGAATGACTGACTGACTGAACGACTGACCGACTGACTGACTGACTGACTGACTGACTGACCGACTGACTGACTGACTGAACGACTGATTGACCGACTGACTGACTGACCGAATGACTGACTGACTGAACGACTGACTGATTGACTGACTGACTGACCGACTGACTGACTGACTGATTGACTGAACGACTGACTGATTGACCGACTGACTGACTGACTGACTGACCGACTGACTGAACGACTGACTGATTGACCGACTGACTGACTGACTGACTGAACGACTGACTGACTGACCGACCGACCGACTGACTGACTGACCGACTGACTGAACAACTGACCGACTGACTGACCGACTGACTGAACGACTGACTGACCGACTGACTGAACGACTGACTGACTGTATCTTCACCGTTTTCTCAGACCTCCACACAAACTCAGGAGGATTCATAGTTCCGTAAACTATAATAGTTTCACCTTTAAAATCCAAATCAAATTCACCAATCAGATCAATGAATCAACGATGAAAGCAGTGAGGATCTTTGGAAGCTAGCAAGTAACATTTAGCATGTGAGGATTTCTGCCAACTTTGCACAAAAGCAGAACTTTTACTAACATAAAATAAACTATTTGTGCGATTGTTCTGAACTGTCGCTCAAAACCTGAAGCCTGGAAATCGATCATTGTTCGTTTAAAGAGGTTTTAAAGAACAAGAAATAACAGACTGTGTTTTCTCCTAGTGTTATTGTAAAGTCACCTCACACTAATATTCTGTGACTGATGGAAGCTTCTTGCTGTAACTGCTCCTTGTTTTTCTTCTTCCCTTTCATCCTCTCTTGAAGTGTCTGCAGCGTAGCGTCCGTCATTCTTTCCATTGTGTCTTTCTTCTTCTTCTTTCTTCTTCGCTCGACGACTGTAGCAAACCGTGGTAGAAATGTGGGGAACGCTGCAGACCAGAGCAGGAGGATTCACTCCGTGCGGTTAAAGGGCTGTTCCGCTCCGTCGCTCCTGTAAGACAGTCGTCCATGGAGGAGAAACCCGAGAGCCTCACTCAGCGCTGATCTGCTCGGACGACATAGATCATACACGGAGGGACGGAGGCAGGATGAAGAATGAGAGGAAAATAAAAAGCTTACTTTATTTTATTAAGGGATTTGTTTAAGGGATCTTTAATGTTGTCTTGTTGAGGACAAACGGTGGCTTTTATATAAAACAGAAAGTAAAGAAGAAACTTCTTCCATCAGTGTGCATCACTTTGGACATTTTCTTCTGTTTACATTTTGTAAATATAGATACCAAAAAGCTTAATTATTATTTGAACACATTTTATTTCCTCAGTAAAATCAATAAAAGTTTAAAGTACATGCAGTGTTTACAACCAGTAAATTCCAGACGGCTTCATGGTTTCATTTGTGCTTCCTTCACTTCCTCCTCAGCAGAAACAAGCTGAAACTTGTTGAACTTGAGTGTTTTTAGAAATGAAGACTTTCTGTTCAAAACAGCAGAAGTCTGAAAACCTAAAAACAGGGACTGCAGACGGTCCTCTGGCCTCTGTCAGGATGCACGGAAATTATTTTAGAAATAAATAATTGATCAATAAATTCTATAATGATGAAGCTCTGGTTCACACATCGTCAAGTTTGATGTTTGATGTCGCTCGGACTAAATGAAAAACAACTGAGCTGGTTATCTCACACACACACACACACACACACACAGACACACACACACAGACACACACACACACACACAGGGTAACAAAGCCTCTCTCCTGCCTGCAGACTCGGTCATGGTCACGTCTGAATCAACTGTCAATGCACAAAATTGATCTGCAGCTGCAGTGTGTTAAACTCTTATTTAAACACTGCAAATAAATCAATGATTGGAGAACCAGATTAAATCTGAGGTATAAAACTGCTCTGGGTGTGGGAGCTGATGCTCTGCAGACTTCTGTTTCCTCACAGCCAGAATGAAACGATGTGCGGCCGGCGTGCGAGCGGCTGGCAGCCACTCAGATTATTCAGAGTGTCAGGAATGAGCGTGTTGTTAATGTGCGGTAAATGTGAAGTGAATGTGGTAGCAAGTGGAGCCGGGAGCTCAGAGGAATTAACAGGCTTCACATTCCTCCACAGGCTGTGAAGACCTCAGACGGGCGGACGGATCGGAGCGACCAGAGGCCGTCTGATGGGAGGAGGGCCCAGGTATTGATCGCTGGAGACGCATGAAGGAGCAGGAGGAGTGGGATGAACGGTGTCTGATTCTCTGGAATCCTTTATTCATGTCTGAAGACTTTTACGAATAACTTCCTCACATCGCTGGATCTTTGATAACACACTGCTGATATATGTTTTTACCTCTTCTCATGAAATCAACGGGACATTCTTCATAGATAAAATGTTTATTCACTCAAAACTTTATTGATCAGTCTCTTCCAAACATGTCAGAGTCACATTTAAAACAGGAATAATTTGCCACATCCAGCTCTCTCTCTCTATATATATATAACTACACAGTGAAAGCAAAAACAAAACCGCCCAGGGTGTCAGGGGGACTCGAACTCTAGATTCCTGAAGGAACCCTGAAGGAGCGTCTGCTGCATCCGAGACTCAATTTTAAACTATTCTCATCACATCTCACCTCAGGAGATTGCTCTCTAAGCTGTCTTATACATGTCAAATGCACAGAGTGTAAATGTTTTGGAAAATGGTTTAAAGGTTTCTGACTCTGTTCAGTGGGCAGGAAGGACCCGGCGTGCTGGCCCGCCAGGCGTGACGCCTTCAAACGGCACTGCAGGCAACAGGGGGGGGGGGGGGGGGGGGGGGGGGGCAGGTGGCAGCTCTTCAAACACTTTATTAGTAAGTCATCAATTAGTAAAATTAGAATGAAATGTTGATGCTGTAATCACAGTTCCTACAAACCTCAGACTTTAACTTCGTGACGGGAACAGAACGTTGTTCAGTAAAATGAAAGTGATGAAGTGTGGCGCTCCTCCTCCTCCTCCTCCTCACTCTGTGCTTTGATTAAAGAGCAGCTCTTGTCCTTAACCTCAGCACGGCGTTTCATACAATTAACACAGCTTCATACCTCCCCGCTCGGCTCCGAGGAGCTGAATTAAGTCCATGTTTTTGTGAAAGGACGTTTTCTTTCTTTTTGATACGAGAGAGCAAAAAAAAAGAAGAAAAAAAACAGGAGTGTTTGTGAGCAACACACACAGAAGCCTCTCCACCCCGCTCACGTCTGTCAGTACGAGTCAGAGGCAGATATTAATCCACAGCTGTCTCACACACACACACACACAAACACACACACACACGGCTTCTGAGAAGCTGAACATATGGCTGACATCGGAGGTCTTTTGTTTGGTTTTCTTCAGGCTCTTCCCTTTAGTTACACACTTGCTTAATGATAATACACAACCTAACACACAGTCTACCTGCAAATGTATTGTGTGTGTGTGTGTGTGTGTGTGACTACTGGGAAAATGTATCAAGGCTAAAACAAGTAATGGCCTCATGTTGGTCCAGGATCCTACCGGTCCCACCTGCAGTGTTTTAGAACTGGGGTGTGTTCGAGTGCCGCCCGTGTGTCTGGACTTTTGAGTTTTGAAGTTTTAAGATCACATAAATAAAAAGATTTGTGAGTTTGAAGAGAACCACAGATAAATAAAGAAACAGCCATTGTTGTGTCGGACATCTTGTAATTTTTACCATAGATACAAAGTGTTTTTATGTCTTTTTAAATCTGATCGTGTTTTCATTGTCTCGTGTTTGTATGATTTTTTGGGGGAGTCAGTGAATTCATAAACTAGAATAAAGACACAAGCACAAAATAATGAGTGATAGAAAAATGGCTGAACAGCTACCAAAGGATGAGATGTAAGATGACCACAAAGCAACAAAAATGATCAAATCGACGCACAAAAACTGCACAAAAATGAACAAAAAGAGAACGACAACCAGGTCTAATCTGTCAGAAATACATATTTTCTTACTTTTCATTGTCACTAAATGCAACACCTGCAGGTGGGTGGGGGCAGGTGGGGCCCTCTTTGTGACAGTCCATTATTTTGTCTATAAACCAAAGTGTAACCGTGGTAACCGTGACGGTAACCGCAGGCGAACACGAAACAGCGCCAGCATTAAAGTGAAAGAAGACAGCAGCCGCCGCTCAGAGTGCCGTCACTTTATAGCTACAGGCAAACAGCAAATACATACAAATACTTTACAGATCAACAGAAACGATCAATACTTTACAGGCAATATATTAATATACATTCAGAACACTGCAGCATGCTGGGAACACATGACGTGTCACAGTCCACATCAGTGGCTGCAGCAGTGAGAGGAGGCAGACACACACACTCACAGTGGGGGGGTTCCTATGCCTGCGAGGACATTTGTATTGATCCCAGCCAAAATGAACCCAGATTGAAATTATTGGTTACGTGACAACAATGAACATTTTGTCGAACTGTGATCCTTGGAAGTGTAAGAATAGACACGTGTATGTGTGTGTGTGTGTGTGTGTGTCCTCCCTTCTCTTACCAGTTGTCCCAGTGGGGCAGGACTCAGCTCACACTAAATGCTCCCTTTATTAAGTTCATGGGCCTGGCTCAGTGTGTGTGTGTGTGTTTGCTGAGTTTGAAGAGCAGTTGTCGTTGACAGCTGCATGAGAGCAGGGAGAGGAAGAGTCAAGTGGCTTCAAATAGCCGTCGTTCTCCTCATTCATCAGTGGGGTCACTCCTCCTCCTCTTCCTCCTCCTCTTCCTCCCTCTCAGCAGCCACCAGTGTGAAGTTTACTTTTCTTTTGTTTTCTTTTCAGAATAAAAACTCAGTCTGAGTCCAGTCCGGTTCATGTCAAGTTTGTGTGTCAAATACTCGACCCTGATTGGCTAATTGTAACAGTCCGTTGCCATGGCCATGCACGGCTCTGGTTACACGTCGCGCCAACATTTTGTGAACGATTAATTATGTTTTTATTCGTCAGGTGTTATTTTTAATGACCTTTAACCGTAAATCCTGTTGCTATGGTTACCAGCTTAAATATATATATATATATATATATATATATATATATATATATATATATATATATATATATATATATGTATATGTATATATATGTATATATATATACATATATACATATATATGTATACATATATATACATATATGTATACATATACAATGCTAATGCTAATGGTAGCAACTGAGAAAAATCAGGGATGATCTGCAACGGGTCAGAATCAAGTGTTCAATTAGACCATGGTATAAATATCATACGGTGGTGATTTATTGATATGTGATCAGGATTGATCTGGTGACAGTTGGCCACATGTTAACAGCACTGAAGGCTGTAATCATTAATCATTACCAAAAAAAAGGGATGCCAAGAAAGGTTTACAGAACAGATTATTTTAGTCGTTGTTTCAATACTTTGGGACAAGAGACATGTTTGCTATGGTCACCGTGACAACCAGCATCACCACCAATCATATATATATATATATATATATATATATATATATATATATATATATATATATATATATATATGTATATACATATATATATACATATATATATATATATATATGTATGTATATACATATATATATATATCAGGATCAGCATAAATTATATAACCCAACATCTACCATAGTTAAGAATCAGTTATTACACTGTGTTTGAACTGCCATGTTTGTTTTGTTAATCACTGTATTTTTTTTGTCACGGTCGCTTCCGCTGCTCGTGTTTTCACATCAGTCTCCAAAAGTCACCACAGAGTCGCTAAATTTGTCAGTAGTTGCTTTTGACAAAAAAAGTCGCACAAAACACACACCCTGAACCGTCCCATGTCTGTCAGCTAACGGTGCTGATCGTCCTCCATCAGACTCAGGTTATCAGTCACTGTGCACATCTGATGTTTGTCTTTATTTCTGCTGTAAACATGCAGCTCTGTGGGGATTGGCTTACTTTTAGACCACCAGCCTCTAGTGGCCATTTGAGGAAGTGCAATTTTCTGGGTCTAGCTCTCGGTCCTGACATTTCCACTTGGACCAAACTGTCCACTGTGCAAGCAGCAGCCATCATGTACACAAAAACAGAAACATGTCTCGGTCCCAAAGCGGCTGAAGCCCCTTTAATTCAAGACTCTTTAAATTAGCAAATCTCAAATCAAAGCTGAGCTGAACCTCTGTAACTGAGACAGAGCTGAGTAGATGATACTCTAAAAGAACACATTTGACTTCAAACTAAAGGTTTTGTTTTGTGTCACAGTCATATTGTCTTGATGTCTTGATGTTGAAATCCGTCCGTCTCTGTTGGATGTTGGAACTTTACTCCATGTAAACCAAAGTGTCGCCTCCTCCGGCTCAGTGTGCGGCCTCTCCTGCAGCCATAACACACTCCCAGTGTCTGAGCCCAGTTGCCCCACAGTGAGGCGAGTCCTGCCAAGTCCTTCACAGCACTCGTCTTTGGAGTCCGACCACACATGTGTCTCTGTCCGTCTGTCCGACTCTTTTTTTTTTTCCAGTTTAGGAATGTTGTCCCTGCCCGTTAGAGAAGCACAGAGTCTGGTCTTTGTGATCAGACTCTCTCTCTCTCTCTCTCTCTCTCTCTCTCTCTCACCGCTCTGTGAGTCCACGCTCATATCCACACTGTCCTTCAGCTCAGCAGGGCTGCGCTGCTGCTGCCGCTGCTGCACAGTCCGCCGTAACACAGAGCTGCAAGTAGACCAGAAGCTGTTACAGCGTAAAAAGAAAAAAACAAAAACAAAGTGCTGTCTCTGTTTCAGTCATCCCATCACAGCAGCAGAGCTGCAGAGAAGCAGGAGTGCAGGAAAAAAAGAGGCTGAAGCAGGAGAGAGAGAGAGAGAGAGTGGAGAGGAGGGAGGTGGGTGGGAGTCAGCGGACTCTAGAACCAGTACAAATCCTTGCTCTTATCCTGAGCCTGCAGACCTGAGGGAGAAGGAGAGGGAGAGGGAGAGGTGAGAAAAGGAAGATTAGGATTAGAAAACACCGTGTTGGTTAAAAAAAAAAAAAAAAAAAGGAGGAATCACCCGAGGGTGAGAGGGGGGAGGAAAGAGAGGCAGCAGCAGAGGAGGAAGCTGACAGCTGGTGTGAAAGTGCTGATTGACAGCAAGTTTGTTGCTTCAAACCACTCGTGTAAGTTGATCTGAGGCCGGGATGAGGGAGAGGGAGAGAGAGAGAGGAGGGAGAGAGAGAGAGAGGAGAGAGAGAGGGAGAGAGAGAGGGAGAGCGGAAGGGAGGAGAGAGAGAGAGAGGGAGAAGGGAGGGAGAGAGAGAGAGAGAGAGGGAGAAGAGAGAGAGGGAGAGAGAGAGGGAGAGAGAGAGGGAAGGGGTAGGAGAGGAGAGAGAGGGAGAGAGGGAGGGGGAGGAGGGAGAGGAGGGTAGAGAGAGAGAGAGAGAGGGAGGATGAGAGTAGAGAGGGAGAGGGACCGAGAGCAAGGGAGTGGGAGGGGGGGGTTTGCACGGGCGGGGGGGGTGGGCTCGGGTGAGGGGGTGGGGTGGGTGGGTGCGGGGAGGAGGGGGAGGCGGGAGGGGGGTGGGGGGGGGGAGAGCGAGGGAGAGAGAGAGGAGAGAGAGAGAGAAGAGAGAGCGAGAGAGAGGACTGGGGGGAGGGAAGGGAGAGAGGAGAGAGAGAGAGAGGGAGAGAGCGGGGAGGGGAGAGAAGATGAAGAGGCCAAGGGAGAGAGAGAGGGAGAGAGAGAGGGAGAGAGAGAGGGAGAGAGAGGGAGAGAGAGGATGTTTTAATCTCACTGCGGCTCATTTATTCGCCAACATCTGCGGCTCCATTACACATGTTACAGCCTCATTAAGCTGCTAAATATGTGGATTCTCCGTCAGTCCGACACATTAATCACAGGAGAGGCTGGTTTCAGTGTCCGCTGGGTGAGGAAGTACGACATGACCACAGAAAGGAGCGCTGCTGCTTCTGTTATTATTCAAAACTCAAAGATTCCTTTAGTTTCCTTCGTATCAGTGGACAGAAGCAGGACAGAAGCAGGACAGAAGCAGGACATTCTGGAGTTATAATATTTATATTTCGTGCTTATCTACACTACGGTTCAGAAGTTTGGGCCGGTTCTAATCATCAATGAGCCTTTTTAACACGATTGGCTAACACAATGTATCATTAGAACACAGGAGTGATGGCTGCTGGGAAAGAGCCTCTGTACACCTTTGTATATATTCCATTAAAAATCATTTACCACATGAACAATGTCTAGACTGTAGTCTGATTACTTTAATGTTACCTTCATATTTCAAAAATAAAGACATTTCCAAGTGACCCCAAACTTTTGAATGGTAGTGTAACTTTCAAAGTGTCCAGAAAAGGAAGAACTACGGTGATGGGGACAACAAAGCGATGCGCCCTCTTGTGGTCGGAGTGAAAGTCATGGCCAAAAAATGGCAGAGAAGCTTGTTACAGCTGGGAGAAGATGACTGAATCACACACTGAGTGTTGCCCGTTTTGGGATGTGAGTTCTGCATCGTTTCAGTCCGGGAGAGCTCCGACTGTTCGTGTGCTTCACTAGAAAGAGGAGGAGCGAGGACTTTGGACTAAAACTGTTATTCTGTCCTCCAAAACCAGCGGACGCTTCTACCAAGTTTCTATCAAACAGACACAGAAACCGTCCAGACCGAAGTGTGTGCTGTTTGTCAGGAGTGTGAGTCGGCTCTGGACTCTGGACTCTGTGATCTGACTCCTTTCACTGCGGTAAATGAATAACATCAGGACAGATTCACATGAGACTGACTGTACCTGTGTCCATGTTGAGTCCAATCTCCGCTCCAGCTCCAGTGAAGGCGCCGCTCCAGGCCGAGCCTGAACCAGACTCCCCCTTCCCTCCGAGGTCGCAGGGCGAGGCGCTGGGCCCCGGCACCGAGCTGCCGGACGTCAGGCGGTGGTGCGACCTCACCGACGGCACCAGCAGCGAGCCGTAGCGCGGGTCGAACGCCGTGCTGTACATCTCGTGGACGCCCGGACGCGGGTAGGCCGAGCTCTGGGTGCTTATGGCGCCGCCTAGTGAGTACGGGTGGTGGTGGTGGTGGTGGTGGTGGTGATGGGATGGGTGCCAGGCGTCAGGGCTGGGCTGGTGGAGGTGGCTGTGCAGGGAGGCGGAGGAGTACGGGTCCCCGGGGAAGGAGAGCTCTGTGTGTGGGGCGGACAGGGCGCTGCCCAGGGCGGAGGACACCGACGGCTGGTAGGAGCTGTTCCAGAAGGACGGAGGGAAACTTCTCTGACTCATGGGGAAGGATCCGTCTGTGGAGAAGTCAGCGCGTTACTTCATTAAAGAGCCGCTCAGGAACATGTGACCTTCAGACTGAAGAGTTTCACACTGTTTATCGATACATAAATCAGCAGCCACATTTAAAAGCTAAAGCTTCAAGTGTGTTTGAGTCTTTGTTGCTTCTCTGGATGCAAATTAAGAAAACAATAAAAATAAAAAGAAGCACAGCACAGAGTCGGAACCACACAGGACCCTCAGAACCAGCCGAGCCTTCCAGAATAATCTGACCACCGTGGAAAAATAAACCAAGCTTCACATCAGCTCATTTCCAACAACAGACTAAACTAAAGCCACGAACACAACATGTCCCGGCCCCGGTCCGTCACTGTTTGACGTCCCCTGGAAACGATTCTGCCGCAGTGTTTCCAGCCTCTGAAGAAGCTGCAGTGTGCTCTAATAATAATCATTTTTAAGTTTTTATGTAAAAGTAACGTGAAGAAGTCTTATATGTGTAAATGACATTTCTCATAGAGGAGAATGATTTGTAAGAAAATGTACGAGCTGAAGACAGACTCACAGACCCTCCTGGAGGAGTCCTCGTCCTCCTGCATTTATATTTTAGATAATCATTCTTCAGCTGACTTAATGTGATGCTGCTGATGATGTCTTCATCATTTTAAAAAAAGTGAATTTAAAGCATTTAAGGAGCGCTGCTGAAAAAAAAGCATCACTTCAAATCTGCAATCTGACGACAGAAATATAAATGAATCAATAAGTTCCCCCGTCACTGAGTCTGATCAATATCAGATTCATGGTCAGAGAAACAGAAGCAGCGGATAATATAAAGCACAGCGACGCTCACAATGATTAATAAATAATCAATAATAAATAATAAATCAATATTCTGCCTCTGATGTTTGCTGTTCCAGGGATAAATGTTTGATCAGAGACGATCAGAGAAGATCTGCTGCTTAATAATCAATAATAAAATGTTCACACACCTGATTGAATAATAAATAAAATCTGTTGTTATAATTTAAGAAATGATTATTTTGACATTTGTCAGCAGTGGAAATCTGGACAGATTCAGTCCCATAGAACACACACATGTAAACCTGTGTCTCCCTCACACACACACACACACACACACCTCTTACGGCCTTGTGGCTGCTGGCGCTCGGGTACGCCGTGGTCTGGCTGAGGGCTCGGCTGAAGTGCTCGTCCACCACGCTGCTGATGTCTCCCTGGAAGTAGGTGAAGAGGACGCAGCGGGAGCTCAGGTACTCGGCTCCTGGCGGCAGCTCCTTGTCCTCCTCTTTGATGGCCGGGGGGCCCGGGGGGCCGAGCCGGCTGCTGCTGCTGCTGCTGCTGCTGCTCTCCTGGGGGTCTTGCATTTTGGAATACAACGCCAGTTTCTAAGGACAAAAAAACATGAAGCAGCGTCTTCTTATTAGCACATTTATCACAGGAAGGGTTTGACCTTTAAATATCAGACGCTTGTTTTTCAGGTGGAAATTAAAAATAACTTTTATGACCTCTGAAACTTTGATTTAAAACCAGAACAATCATTCAGATTACTGAAAACACAGCCTGCTCTTCAAAAAAGAATCCGTTGATCCTGACACTCTTCACATCTGCTTCACCTAACGTGTCTTAATGTTGAATTTACTGGCACCAGCTCTTGGTAAAGTCCCTGTCAGTGGATGTGTGGAGCCGTGTGGTTGGAGGCGGCTCCGGCTGCTTGGGTGACACACACCCAGTGAGTTTTGGCACTATGTGAGATATGCCTGCATGTTGACTCAGAGGCGTTAAGAGAGAGAAAAAAGCCCTTTAACAGGTCTGGAAGGCTGCTCTGAAAACACAGCACTGACACCCGCATGCACACATAGGACACAAAACACTACAATCACACAAATATGGGCCAAACATTCAGAGAATAAATATAAATGCAGCTCCAAAAATACAGATTTATGACATTAATCGGTCAGAGCAGGAGGTGAAACTCAGTCTACACCAAGAATATGAAATAAAAACTAAAAAAAAAGTCTTTTAAAACAAGATATAATATTTAAACTTTACTCTTCTCTATCTGAAATAAAGAGACCAGCTGTATTTTAAGGGTTCTCTTGTTTAATGGGAAGTTTAAACCCGTGCGCGAGCTTTACGCACTGATTTCTGCGCGTTAACGCGCTCCGGACCCGGCGCGCCTGCCCGGGTAAGTTTGGTGCGTACGGCTAACGTTTCATTTATTACTCATCATTACTTTAACTCTGACTTTAAATAAAGTTTGTGTTTGTATTAATGGAGCCTGCAGCGCAGACACCAGCCTGCGCCCGAGCGGAGCGCAGAGTCCGTGTCCTACCTGGTGGTGATAGGGGCTGTAGGAGCTGAAGTAAGGCTGAGGACCAAACACTTGGTACATCACATCCAGGCAGCTCATGGCGAAGGGATCACGGAGAGGAGCCAAGCTTCATGGAGGGAGCGGCGGGTCCGTTCAGGCGCAGAGGGGGGCAACGGTAATCCTGCCCGGGGACTGGAGGACTCTCTGCTGCGCCGCGCTGCGCTCTTTACGCACTGGACTCACTGGAGGGAACCCACCCCCCCTCCTCCTCCGGCTGCCTCCACCCTCCACCCCACTCCTCCTCCTCCTCCTCCCTACACACACACACCCAGCCTCCCTCCCACCAATCACAGGCCAGAGCTCCACCTCTGCCTTAATGAACTTTAATTAAATTAATATTAATAAATGCAATTTTTATTTGAGTCACTGCAAACGTGTCAACAGTGGTGTGGATTTTATGTCCAATAAGTATCTTTTTTGTTTTTAGCCACAAATAAAATAATTATTCTATCAAACGAGCTCAAGGAAACACAGTTTAACTTGTGTAGTTTTAGTTAAACTATATTTTATATTTTTAAATATTTCTTCTTTGTTAATATTTATTTTTAAAAAATGCACGAAGCAGCTGGAATATGAATGAACCGATTAATAAAGTTAAATAAATAATAAAAAAAATAAATACATTTCTGATTCAGATGTATCAATAAAAAAAATCCCCTCTATCTACCTATGTTAGCATGTTAGCATGTTAGCTTTTTACTAGTCGAGTGTGAACACAGAATTGTGAGCTACCTACTTAGCTAATCGCTTAGCTGACTACAGATTGTGCTTGTAGCATTGTTAGCATGATAGCTTGCTTCTTTTTAAAGTTGTATTAATTTTAACAGTGATTTAATTGAACTCGTAAAGCTGCTACATAGTGAACTAGCATGCTAGCGTAATTGCTAGTTAACTGCAGTCACTATAAAAATGTCTTCCAGCCAAATACCTAGCTGAGTGTAGCTGTTAGCATGGCAGCTAGCTTGCTAAATTAGTCTAGCTAATGGTCGAGAGGACACCAATTAACTGAAAACGTATATATGATTTTGTGATATTCAAAGGGTTAAACCATGTGACTATAATAACATTTATTTATTTCTATTTCAATATATTATAATAATGTAGTTTGTATTAATTATTTTTAGCATAAGCTAACATTAAGCTAACATTAAGCTAACGTCTCTTTAAACAGGGGCTGCAGCTTTACAGTAAAGAATGTAACAACTGCTGCTTCCTGCTAATTGAATAAGTTAACAAATGAAACCGACCAATGCGTGGAATGTAAAGCTCTGAATTCCCACAATCACCTCAGCAGCAGCCTTCCAAATTCTGGAGGTCAAAGGTCAAACGGTTTGCTCCCAGTTTGGTGCGATCACAACAGGTCAGGGGGTCACAATTACAAAAGTTACAGAGCGGCGCTGGGGTCGGGATTTTTTTTTTTTTTTTAAATAAATACATTATGATAACAGCTGTCAGAACACCAGTGGGTCATCTTTCCACCACACCCGAAAAAAGAAAGAAAGAAAAAGTACACGGGATTCCCAGCACTGATGAAACGTGTGATTACAGCCGGAAAGTTCGTGGTCAGCTGCACCAATGTATTTACTCTGTTTGCATGAAGCTTCCACGTGAAAGTCCAGCTGTCTGAGCAAAAAAATAAATAAAATAATAATAATTAAAAAAGGAAAAAAGCATCTTATTTTTGATTTTGTACTTTAGAAATCTGTAGCTTTTTTTATTTTGCTGCATATTCACACTGAAGTAAAACAGAGCATGCAGGGTAAATATGTCAGGATTTTAATAAACAATGAGTTGTGTATCTGATGACATTCCTCCGACTGGTAATACAAATAATAACACAAAGGGTGCGTGCGCCTTGAAGGAAGCCATCACTCACGATCCTTTGTGCTGATTTTTGTCATCCTGGCACTCGACTGTCCTTTTGGCCGACCCCTCCAACAAGCGGCGCACCTGTTCCCCGCCACAAGTGGCCCGGAGAAGCTATTAAAACCCAAAATATCTGCCATTGAAGCGCAGCTCAGCTCAGCTCACAGCAGCATTCAGCGGCTGCTCTCTGTGTGCCGCGCGAACAGGAAGCACCAAGGTTCAACGAGGAATGTTTCAATCAGGAACGATCGGCATCCTCTGCGCTCCGACTCGCAGGTCTGATGGGTTTAAGGGGAAGGTTATCGGAATTATTTCAAAATAGAAAAACAACAAAACCTGCAGAGGGGCAGGTGTTCAGACAGGTTTGGGCCGTTGGAGGCAGAATGAACCCCAATGAGTGAAGACAGACGCAAAGCAGGAAGTCAGGTGACACAAACAGTCAGGTGACACACGGCCCAGGGACAGGTGGAGGTCAGGGTGGACGGAGAGGTCGACACAACGCCGCCTTTAACACAGGGGACAGCTGCCTGCAGCCAGACCACACAGCTCTGACCCAGCTGAGGAGGAGGAGGAGGAAGAAGAAACACGGGACAGGCCTCAAGTCAGAGACATCGCTCCACACAGGTGGACGAGATGATCCAGACCTCACATGGAGTCCAGGTTCAGGTTTTAGCCCCAGGCCTGTTAGTTATTTTGAGGGTTTGGTGTGTTTTGTGTGGACCTGTCCCCCTTACGTTGGAGTGATGACGACGGTGCCTGCTGACTGGATGAACAACATACTGGACCAATCAGCAGGAGGACTGGGAGGTTTTAAAGTCTCTGCTGGTCCTTCGAGGGCCTGGACTGTAGTACGCATCACTTCCCTGACAGAGCTGGGTCATAGAGTAGAATAAATAACAACTAGAAAATTTCACAAGAAATTTTGAGTGGGCCAATGCGCGCTCGCCCACACTCTGCTGCCGGTTCGCCCCCCTATAAATGCTTTTGGAAGACACCGCCATCACTGCCACATCTGCACGACTCCACTGATGGCATTTCATGGTTTTACAGTGTTTCTGATTGGTTTTACATAAGGTTTAATAGGCCCTAAGCTTCTCCATTCATTCTGAATGGAGGAATCCTAAAGATGTGGATGCAACTTAAGCAGCCATAAGGACAAGTTGGGCGAAACAGATGAAGACGAGGACTCAATATGATAAAGTCCAACTACTACCGAGTTGTCTAAAGTTGAAATGAATATTCTGTGTAGAGGCATGCCAGACTGATAGGCTTCCAAAGTTGACTGGGTTTTGTCAGGGATCTCACCGATTTTCCATTATTTCCTATGAGGAGTGTTGTGTCTGCTTAAGCGGCTTGCCTGTAAATATGGTACGTGGTACAGACATGGCGCCTCAATATGTTAGAGGACTAATCTTTATCTACATTTTACATTTTGAATGAAGGTTCTATGTGAAAGCATGCCCAAACGGCATGCGTTCAAAGTTTGACAGTGATTTGATGCCTGTGGGGAGGGTTGATCGCAGTTTTTCGGGATTTTTTCGGATACCGTTTGTCCGATCGCCACCAAACCTCAGAGGGTAGTAGTCCCGACCGAGCCGGTCGATTTGATGTATAATTTGTGGGGGTGGCTAGCGCTAGTTAGCTGTGTAATGAATTTGGGGCTTTTATTTTGAAAATCAGTGTGTGTCTGTGTAAGTGTGTGTGTGTGCGGGGGTGGGTTGGGGACACTCCCTAATGCATGTTAAAACATGTTTAAGTGTTTTATTTTGAAAATCTGAATGTCAGCCATTTCCTGTTATTGTGCAGGGTCTTTTATTTTGAAAATCCCTGTTTGTGTGTCTGTGTGTTGGCAGGTGTGTATAGTGTGTGTCTGCATATTTCTGGGTGGCTTGTGTGTAGTTTGCCGGGCCTAGTAAGGTGTGTAATGATTTGGATGCTTTTATTTTGAAAATCAGTGTGTGTGTGTGTGTGTGTGTGTGTGTGTGTGTGTGTGTGTGTGTGTGTCTGTGTGCATGTGTGAGTGTAGTTGTGTATGTTCCTGTATGGTTGTGTATGTATGTGTGTGTCTGCCTCTGTATGGATCAATGCAGTGTAGTTACATTGGTGTGAATGAGCCCAATGCATTGTTAATGGGAGCGGCCATCTTTGGTGATGTCATCAGAGAAGCCTCCAAGTCAGTTGGGGCATCTGTGTAGGTTACCATGGAAACGGCTGCCTCAACCCCCCCAGCCCCCCTTCTGTTGCAGAGGTGTGTGTGTCTGCCTCTGTATGGATCAATACAGTCTAGTTACATTGGGTTGAATGAGCCCAATGCATTGTCAATGGGAGCGGCCATGTTAGGTGATGTCATCAGAGAAGCCTCCAAGTCAGTTAAAGCACCTGTGGAGGTTACCCTGGAAACGGCCCCCTCGGCCCTCCCACCCCCCTCCCTTCTATTGCAGAGGGAGAGAGCACAGACTCTGTAGCTGCTTCTGAGAAAACTCAGAGGCAGCTAGAAAAAGCCTCCCAAACAACTTCTTTTTACTGGACAACGAAAAGTCACAGAGAAAAAATTCTTTCACCGTGAGCGCCAGGCACTTGTCTACTAATGCCATTTTCAAATTCATGTGTTTTTGATCGACGTATGTGATTTTTCTGGCAGGTTAGAAATGCCTTGCCCATCAGGATTTTCATCTGAAATCTTGGCCAAGTTTAACATGGGAGCGGATGGGAGGAGGGAGTGGCGCTCCCTTCGCTTGAGGGTCACCTGACCAAAAACCGTGGGTCACATGACAAAAAGGGGCGCACCAGCTTGTCCGGGACAAAAATCCCCACGTTTTGATAGCATATTTATGTATGTGGAGCACCCAGTGTGGCCACAAATTGAAGTAGTTTACCTTTTTTTTCTGTTTTGGAAAAAACAGGGAAAGTTAGAGTGCGTGACATCATCCCACTCTAGCGGAGAGAGAGAAAAATGTTCCAAACCCACGTCAAAACGTAAACTGCCAAATCTCCTAAACTAAGCAAAATTCAAGCACACATGTATATAGAAAAGATGTAGGTCTACTTGTGCTGATTCCTCTAAACCGAAAATCATGTCTGTAGGTGACAGTATGCCGGCGCTATGTGGACTCAAAGAGACCCCGGTTTTGGGGTTTTTTGCCTTTTTTTCTCGCTCTCCCCATTCACCGTCTATGTCGTTCGCCCACTGGTTTTTCGCGAATAACGCGAAAACCGTACGTCGGAACGGAAAGAAAAGTCATAGCACACCATTCCCGATATGGCCGGACGTTCTGTGAAAGTTTCAGGTCGCTGGCGCAAAAGCTGTGGGACTAGTTACGCGCCGAAATTTTGTCCGGAAGAAAAAGAATAAAGAAGAACTAGAAAATTTCACAAGAAATTTTGAGTGGGCCAATGCGCGCTCGCCCACACTCTGCTGCCGGTTCGCCCCCCTATAAATGCTTTTGGAAGACACCGCCATCACTGCCACATCTGCACGACTCCACTGATGACATTTCATGCTGTTACAGTGTTTGTGATTGGTTTTATATAAGGTTTAATAGGCCCTAAGCTTCTCCATTCATTCTGAATGGAGGAATCCTAAAGATGTGGATGCAACTTTGGCTGCTATTTTATGGAGTTGGGCAAAACAGATGAAGATGAGGACTCAATATGATAAAGTTCAACTCCTTATGAGCAGTTAACAGTTGAAATGAATATTCTGTGTAGAGGCATGCCAGACTGATAAGCGTTCAAAGTTGAGTGGGTTTTGTTAGGGGTCTGACCAATTTTCCATTATTTCCTATGAGGAGGGTTAGGTCAGCTTAACCGGCTTGCCTGTAAATATGGTAGGTCGTACAGACATGGCGCCTCAATATGTCAGAGGTCTAATCTTTATCTACATTTTACATTTTGAATGAAGGTTCTGCGTGAAAGCATGCCCAAACGGCATGCGTTCAAAGTTTGACAGTGATTTGATGCCTGTGGGGAGGGTCGATCGCAGTTTTTTGGGATTTTTTCGGATACCGTTTGTCCGATCACCACCAAACCTCAGAGGGTAGTAGTCCTGACCGAGCCGGTCGATTTGATGTATAATTTGTAGGGGTGGCTAGCGCTAGTTAGCTCTATAATGAATTTGGGGCTTTTATTTTGAAAATCAGTGTGTGTCTGTGTAAGTGTGTGTGTGTGCGGGGGTGGGTTGGGGACACTCCCCAATGCATGTTAAAACATTTTTAAGTGTTTTATTTTGAAAATCTGAATGTCAGCCATATCCTGTTATTGTGCAGGGTCTTTTATTTTGAAAATCCCTGTTTGTGTGTCTGTGTGTTGGCAGGTGTGTATAGTGTGTGTCTGCATATTTCTGGGTGGCTTGTGTGTAGTTTGCCAGGCCTAGTAAGGTGTGTAATGATTTGGAGGCTTTTATTTTGAAAATCAGTGTGTGTGTGTGTGTGTGTGTGTGTGTGTGTGTGTGTGTGTGTGTGTGTGTCTGTGTGCATGTGTGAGTGTAGTTGTGTATGTTCCTGTATGGTTGTGTATGTATGTGTGTGTCTGCCTCTGTATGGATCAATGCAGTGTAATTACATTGGTTTGAATGAGCCCAATGCATTGTTAATGGGAGCGGCCATCTTTGGTGTCATCAGAGAAGCCTCCAAGTCAGTTGGAGCATCTGTGTAGGTTACCATGGAAACGGCTGCCTCAACCCCCCCAGCCCCCCTTCTGTTGCAGAGGTGTGTGTGTCTGCCTCTGTATGGATCAATACAGTCCAGTTACATTGGGTTGAATGAGCCCAATGCATTGTCAATGGGAGCGGCCATCTTTGGTGATGTCATCAGAGAAGCCTCCAAGTCAGTTGGAGCATCTGTGTAGGTTACCATGGAAACGGCTGCCTCAACCCCCCCAGCCCCCCTTCTGTTGCAGAGGTGTGTGTGTCTGCCTCTGTATGGATCAATACAGTCTAGTTACATTGGGTTGAATGAGCCCAATGCATTGTCAATGGGAGCGGCCATGTTAGGTGATGTCATCAGAGAAGCCTCCAAGTCAGTTAAAGCACCTGTGGAGGTTACCCTGGAAACGGCCCCCTCGGCCCTCCCACCCCCCTCCCTTCTGTTGCAGAGTGAGAGAGCAGAGACTCTGTAGCTGCTTCTGAGAAAACTCAGAGGCAGCTAGAAAAAGCCTCCCAAACAACTTCTTTTTACTGGACAACGAAAAGTCACAGAGGAAAAATTCTTTCACCGTGAGCGCCAGGCACTTGTCTACTAATGCCATTTTCAAATTCATGTGTTTTGATCGACGTATGTGATTTTTCTGGCAGGTTAGAAATGCCTTGCCCATCAGGATTTTCATCTGAAATCTTGGCCAAGTTTAACATGGGAGCGGATGGGAGGAGGGAGTGGCGCTCCCTTCGCTTGAGGGTCACCTGACCAAAAACCGTGGGTCACATGACAAAAAGGGGCGCACCAGCTTGTCCGGGACAAAAATCCCTACGTTTTGATAGCATATTTATGTATGTGGAGCACCCAGTGTGGCCACAAATTGAAGTAGTTTACCTTTTTTTTCTGTTTTGGAAAAAACAGGGAAAGTTAGAGTGCGTGACATCATCCCACTCTAGCGGAGAGAGAGAAAAATGTTCCAAACCCACGTCAAAACGTAAACTGCCAAATCTCCTAAACTAAGCAAAATTCAAGCACACATGTATATAGAAAAGATGTAGGTCTACTTGTGCTGATTCCTCTAAACCGAAAATCATGTCTGTAGGTGACAGTATGCCGGCGCTATGTGGACTCAAAGAGACCCCGGTTTTGGGGTTTTTTGCCTTTTTTTCTCGCTCTCCCCATTCACCGTCTATGTCGTTCGCCCACTGGTTTTTCGCGAATAACGCGAAAACCGTACGTCGGAACGGAAAGAAAAGTCATAGCACACCATTCCCGATATGGCCGGACGTTCTGTGAAAGTTTCAGGTCGCTGGCGCGAAAGCTGTGGGACTAGTTACGCGCCGAAAAAGTGTCCGCAAGAAGGAGAATAAGAAGAACTAGAAAATTTCACAAGAAATTTTGAGTGGGCCAATGCGCGCTCGCCCACACTCTGCTGCCGGTCCATCCATCCCACTTGCCAAAACCTCATAGCCTCAACGCTGCCACATGTTACTGATGCCACTGATGACATTTCATGGTTTTACAGTGTTTCTGATTGGTTTTATATAAGGTTTAATAGGCCCTAAGTTGCTCCATTCAGAATGAATGCAGAAATCCTAAAGATGTGGATGCAACTTAAGCAGCCATCAGGACAAGTTGGGCAAAACAGATGAACATGAGGACTCAATATGATAAAGTTCAACTCCTTATGAGCAGTTAACAGTTGAAATGAATATTCTGTGTAGAGGCATGCCAGACTGATAAGCTTCCAAAGTTGACTGGGTTTTGTTAGGGATGTCACCGTTTTTCCATTATTTCCTATGAGGAGTGTTGTGTCAGCTTAGGTGGCTTTCCTGTAAATATGGTAGGTGGTACAGACATGGCGCCTCAATATGTCAGAGGTCTAATGTTTACCTACATTTTACATTTTGAATGAAGGTTCTGTGGGACAGCATGCCCAAACGGCATGCGTTCAAAGTTTGACAGTGATTTGATGCCTGTGGGGAGGGTTGATCGCAGTTTTTCGGGATTTTTTCGGATACCGTTTGTCCGATCGCCACCAAACCTCAGAGGGTAGTAGTCCTGACCGAGCCGGTCGATTTGATGTATAATTTGTAGGGGTGGCTAGCGCTAGTTAGCTCTATAATGAATTTGGGGCTTTTATTTTGAAAATCAGTGTGTGTCTGTGTAAGTGTGTGTGTGTGCGGGGGTGGGTTGGGGACACTCCCCAATGCATGTTAAAACATGTTTGAGTGTTTTATTTTGAAAATCTCAATGTCGGCCATATCCTGTTATTGTGCAGGGTCTTTTATTTTGAAAATCCCTGTTTGTGTGTCTGTGTGTTGGCAGGTGTGTATAGTGTGTGTCTGCATATTTCTGGGTGGCTTGTGTGTAGTTTGCCGGGCCTAGTAAGGTCTGTAATGATTTGGAGGCTTTTATTTTGAAAATCAGTGTGTGTGTGTGTGTGTGTGTGTGTGTGTGTGTGTGCATGTGTGTGTAGTTGTGTATGTTCCTGTATGGTTGTGTATGTATGTGTGTGTCTGCCTCTGTATGGATCAATGCAGTGTAGTTACATTGGGTTGAATGAGCCCAATGCATTGTTAATGGGAGCGGCCATCTTTGGTGATGTCATCAGAGAAGCCTCCAAGTCAGTTAGAGCATCTGTGTAGGTTACCGTGGAAACGGCTGCCTCAACCCGCCCAGCCCCCCTTCTGTTGCAGAGGTGTGTGTGTCTGTCTCTGTATGGATCAATACAGTCTAGTTACATTGGGTTGAATGAGCCCAATGCATTGTCAATGGGAGCGGCCATGTTAGGTGATGTCATCAGAGAAGCCTCCAAGTCAGTTAAAGCACCTGTGGAGGTTACCCTGGAAACGGCCCCCTCGGCCCTCCCACCCCCCCTCCCTTCTGTTGCAGAGTGAGAGAGCACAGACTCTGTAGCTGCTTCTGAGAAAACTCAGAGGCAGCTAGAAAAAGCCTCCCAAACAACTTCTTTTTACTGGACAACGAAAAGTCACAGAGGAAAAATTCTTTCACCGTGAGCGCCAGGCACTTGTCTACTAATGCCATTTTCAAATTCATGTGTTTTGATCGACGTATGTGATTTTTCTGGCAGGTTAGAAATGCCTTGCCCATCAGGATTTTCATCTGAAATCTTGGCCAAGTTTAACATGGGAGCGGATGGGAGGAGGGAGTGGCGCTCCCTTCGCTTGAGGGTCACCTGACCAAAAACCGTGGGTCACATGACAAAAAGGGGCGCACCAGCTTGTCCGGGACAAAAATCCCTACGTTTTGATAGCATATTTATGTATGTGGAGCACCCGGTGTGGCCACAAATTGAAGTAGTTTACCTTTTTTTTCTGTTTTGGAAAAAACAGGGAAAGTTAGAGTGCGTGACATCATCCCACTCTAGCGGGTTCTCGCTCTCCCCATTCATCGTCTATGTCGTTCGCCCACTGGTTTTTCGCGAATAACGCGAAAACCGTACGTCGGAACGGAAAGAAAAGTCATAGCACACTATTCCCGATATGGCCGGACGTTCTGTGAAAGTTTCAGGTCGCTGGCGCGAAAGCTGTGGGACTAGTTACGGGACGAAATTTTGTCCGGAAGAAGGAGAATAATAAGCGGAACTAGAAAATTTCACAAGAAATTTTGAGTGGGCCAATGCGCGCTCGCCCACACTCTGCTGCCGGTCCATCCATCCCACTTGCCAAAACCTCATAGCCTCAACGCTGCCACATGTTACTGATGCCACTGATGACATTTCATGGTTTTACAGTGTTTGTGATTGGTTTTATATAAGGTTTAATAGGCCCTAAGCTTCTCCATTCATTCTGAATGGGGAAATCCTAAAGATGTGGATGCAACTTAAGCAGCCATAAGGAAAAGTTGGGCAAAACAGATGAAGATGAGGACTCAATATGATAAAGTCCAACTACTACTGAGTTGTCTAAAGTTGAAATGAATATTCTGTGTAGAGGCATGCCAGAACGATAGGCTTCCAAAGTTGACTGGGTTTTGTCAGGGTTGTCAGTGATTTTCCATTATTTCCTATGAGGAGGGTTAGGTCAGCTTAACTGGCTTGCCTGTAAATATGGTACGTGGTACAGACATGGCGCCTCAATATGTCAGAGGTCTAATGTTTACCTACATTTTACATTTTGAATGAAGGTTCTGTGGGACAGCATGCCCAAACGGCATGCGTTCAAAGTTTGACAGTGATTTGATGCCTGTGGGGAGGGTTGATCGCAGTTTTTCGGGATTTTTTCGGATACCGTTTGTCCGATCGCCACCAAACCTCAGAGGGTAGTAGTCCTGACCGAGCCGGTCGATTTGATGTATAATTTGTAGGGGTGGCTAGCGCTAGTTAGCTCTATAATGAATTTGGGGCTTTTATTTTGAAAATCAGTGTGTGTCTGTGTAAGTGTGTGTGTGTGCGGGGGTGGGTTGGGGACACTCCCCAATGCATGTTAAAACATGTTTAAGTGTTTTATTTTGAAAATCTGAATGTCAGCCATATCCTGTTATTGTGCAGGGTCTTTTATTTTGAAAATCCCTGTTTGTGTGTCTGTGTGTTGGCAGGTGTGTATAGTGTGTGTCTGCATATTTCTGGGTGGCTTGTGTGTAGTTTACCAGGCCTAGTAAGGTGTGTAATGATTTGGAGGCTTTTATTTTGAAAATCAGTGTGTGTGTGTGTGTGTGTGTGTGTGTGTGTGTCTGTGTGCATGTGTGAGTGTAGTTGTGTATGTTCCTGTATGGTTGTGTATGTATGTGTGTGTCTGCCTGTGTATGGATCAATACAGTGTAGTTACATTGGTGTGAATGAGCCCAATGCATTGTTAATGGGAGCGGCCATCTTTGGTGATGTCATCAGAGAAGCCTCCAAGTCAGTTAGAGCACCTGGGTAGGTTACGATGGAAACGGCTGCCTCAACCCCCCCAGCCCCCCTTCTGTTGCAGAGGTGTGTGTGTCTGCCTCTGTATGGATCAATACAGTCTAGTTACATTGGGTTGAATGAGCCCAATGCATTGTCAATGGGAGCGGCCATGTTAGGTGATGTCATCAGAGAAGCCTCCAAGTCAGTTAAAGCACCTGTGGAGGTTACCCTGGAAACGGCCCCCTCGGCCCTCCCACCCCCCTCCCTTCTGTTGCAGAGGGAGAGAGCACAGACTCTGTAGCTGCTTCTGAGAAAACTCAGAGGCAGCTAGAAAAAGCCTCCCAAACAACTTCTTTTTACTGGACAACGAAAAGTCACAGAGGAAAAATTCTTTCACCGTGAGCGCCAGGCACTTGTCTACTAATGCCATTTTCAAATTCATGTGTTTTGATCGACGTATGTGATTTTTCTGGCAGGTTAGAAATGCCTTGCCCATCAGGATTTTCATCTGAAATCTTGGCCAAGTTTAACATGGGAGCGGATGGGAGGAGGGAGTGGCGCTCCCTTCGCTTGAGGGTCACTTGACCAAAAACCGTGGGTCACATGACAAAAAGGGGCGCACCAGCTTGACCGGGACAAAAATCCCTACGTTTTGATAAGATATTTATGTATGTGGAGCACCCGGTGTGGCCACAAATTGAAGTAGTTTACCTTTTTTTTCTGTTTTGGAAAAAACAGGGAAAGTTAGAGTGCGTGACATCATCCCACTCTAGCGGAGAGAGAGAAAAATGTTCCAAACCCACGTCAAAACGTAAACTGCCAAATCTCCTAAACTAAGCAAAATTCAAGCACACATGTATATAGAAAAGATGTAGGTCTACTTGTGCTGATTCCTCTAAACCGAAAATCATGTCTGTAGGTGACAGTATGCCGGCGCTATGTGGACTCAAAGAGACCCCGGTTTTGGGGTTTTTTGCCTTTTTTTCTCGCTCTCCCCATTCACCGTCTATGTCGTTCGCCCACTGGTTTTTCGCGAATAACGCGAAAACCGTACGTCGGAACGGAAAGAAAAGTCATAGCACAGGTGTCCCGATATGGCCGGACGTTCTGTGAAAGTTTCAGGTCGCTGGCGCAAAAGCTGTGGGACTA